>NW_006408767.1:2502013-2507494 GCF_000296735.1 Chrysochloris asiatica | reverse complement strand
CATGAATTGTTGAATGTGAAACTGATGATGTGCCCTGTAAACTTTCACTCAATCCACAATAAAAACCTTAAATTAAAAAAAAAAAAAATTGGTGATTAGTAAATGGGATCTTAAAAACTTATGAGCACCTGTCTAAAATACAAGTATTGGTCTCCTTGTGTCCAAAGTAAAAATGAGTGAAGAAAATCAAAGCTGCATAGAAACAATTAGTCCAAAGGACTAATGGACCACATGAACCTAGTCTTCATAGTCCTGAGACCAGAACTAGATGGTGCTTGGTTACCAAGTCTGACTGCTCTGAAAGGGATTGCATTAGAAGATCTGGATTGTTGTTGTTGTTGTTGTTGTTTTTAAGTGTCAGGAAGTCAGTTCCAACTCACGGACACCTGTATATCATTTCCTAGGCTTTAAATCTTTGCTGGAGCAGAGAGCCTCACCTTTCTCACACAGAGCGGCTGGTGGGCTTGAACCACTGACCTTGTAGCTCATAGTTCAATGCTTATCCTATGAAGACACCATGTTTCCCAACATTCTGGATAAAGTGGGAGAAAAATGTGGAATAAAACCAAAAATCATAAATAAGACCAGACTGATATAAAGTGGTAGAAACCTAAAGATTATGGTTCTTAGACACTCTTTAAGGCTGGGACTGAACTCATTTTATCCCCAGTGCTCAACTTTCAGCCAAACAATAGGCAGGCCTAGAAGGTGAACAATAAAACCAAGGAGCTATGCACTCCTTACAACAACTGGTTCAAAGCAGATTTGGCAGTCCAGAGCATTAACCAACAGCACCACACCAGGACTCCGACAACCAACCATAGGAGATTAAAATTTGCCCAGATTAAAATAGCTCACAAGGAAGGAAAGGATAAGAAGGAAAGATGAATGGAAATTGAAAACAATGGAGGAAGCGGGAGGAGTGTTTTTACATTGTGAGGACTGCAATCCATGTCACAAAAGAAAATGTCTATGAATTGTTGAATAGAAAATCAATGTGCTCTTTAAACTTTCACCCAGATTACAGTAAAAAGTTAAAAAACAAATGTAGAAAACATTCAAAGAATGTTTTCCTTTCTTAGCATAATAAAAAAAAATACCCAATAAATCATTGAAACAAGAGAAATAGTCTTATTTTAAATTACAGATATGCCAAGAATTATCAATATTAAAGGGTAGCAGAGAAGATTTTCTACTTTATGATATAATCATCTATCTGGAAAACAAATTTAAATCAACAGAAAAACTATTAGCACTAATATGATAATTTCACGAAGGGACTGGCTGGGAAATAAATGTGCTAATTTGATTCACAAAAACTAGAAATAAGTGAGAAATGTGCAAACTTTACATGACAAAATGATAAAACCTCATTGTCAAAATTTGAAAGAGAAACAGAATGAAGCAAATCTTGTAGGGGAATCGTAATAGCATCAAGCCAGCAGTGTTCCCCAATTTTCTATTTACAGGGATCAGAATTGAATTCTATCATTCCCACAGGATTAAAAAAAAATCTGAATGTATACTTTTAAAGAAGAATGAATATAAGGAAAAAAGCATTCATGGTTTTAAGGAAAAATGTGTAATGAGGGAAAACATTCTCTAAAGAGCTCTGGTAGCATAGTGGTAATGAATCGGGCTGCGAACCACAAAGTCAGCAGTTCAAAACCACCAGCTGTTCCGTGGGATAAAGATGAGGCGTTCTGCTCCCATAAAGATTTACAGCCTCAGAAACCCTGTACAGGGTTGCTATGAGTCAGAACCAACTCCACGGTACACAGCCACCACCACCAGCTTATACATATAGATGTTGTGGTTGTTACTGTTGATAAGGGCCATCGAGCCAGTTCCAACTCAAATGAGTTACTGGTGGGCTCAAGCCGCAGATCTTGTGGTTCAAAGTCCAGTGCTTACCATATGGAGACACTGCGCTCCCTATGTAGCGATGTAATCATAAGAATAAGTGATACTGAGACACACAGGCTGATGAAATGGTCCTGACCTCACAACACATAATCATGTAATATGTGGTGCTTGTGGCTTACTTAATAAAGGATGATTATTGATATTATATTGTACTTGAGAAGATTATACTGAGTCCTGGTGTGGTGCTGCAGGATAAGCAACCTATAAGTCAGAACTGACTCGATGGCACACAACAGCAATCTTTAAACTTGAAGTCCTGGTATGGTTCTGTAGGATAAGTCCTGGACTGCTAAACTCAAGGTCGGTATTTCAAATTCACCAGCCACTCTTTGGAAACCCTACACGAGGTGGCTATGAGTCAGAACCGATTCTATAACACTTAACAACATCATTAAATTCTGGAGAAAGATGAGGCTTTCTACTCTTGGAAAGACTGAAAGTCTCAGAAACCCTATACAGACTTTAAGGCACTTACCAACAACAACAATCCTTAAACTGGGAAGCTCTGTAGGGTAAGCACTGGGCTGCAAACCACAAGGATGGCATTTCAAGCCCACCAGCCACTCTTGGGGAGAAAGATGAGGCTTCAAAGGCACTTTATAACAACAAATCCTTAAACTATTTCACTAACACTGCTCATCCAAGTTCTTCCAAAGTGGGTTACAGGACTTGAAAGGGCGAAAAGAACAAGGAAATCTTTGGATCCCAGGGAGATGGGATAGACACAGTGACAGATACATATCATAAAGGAATCCTGACAGATTGCTGCCTTGGATGCTCAGGATCCTGGTCAAAGGCTTGAGAGTCCTGTGCTAGCAGCAGAATGAATAAACAGATACCTTGTCCATATACCATCTGAAGATCAATTTAGCTGTAATTGTGATTAACACCATCCCAAACAATTTAAAATTGTTTCTTGATTTAAAACAGCTTTCTAAAAACTTAGTAAGTACTCTTTTAATCATTATATACTAAAAGTATGACTACTAATGCTAAGAAGCCTTCATATTTTATGTTTGGTATCTTCTTTCAGGAGATACCCTTGAAGGAACACACCACATACCTAGTTCCTTTCCATCTACCCATTAGTCCCTGCTCATCATGCTGGGGAAAGAGACTCAGCCTACCATCTCACACTTCAACCTTATTCCTGGGACTACCATCTTGCCTGTCACCCTTTCTGACCATGTCTTCTTGGACATCCTGATTATTCATTCCCTATTCATGTCCAAGATAGTATTCCCAGTACCTGTCCTCATCCTTGCAAGCTGGTCAGCCTGTCCTACTCACCACCTGCAGATCTATCCCACAGTCCTCCCTCAGAAGTGAAACTATCATTTGTCTCCAGCCCTTAATAGTGGCTATAAGAGAATATTCCCTCCCTCCATGGTATCTGTGAGCAACTGGCCAACTAGCTCCCCTTCCCCTGTAGATCGCAATCCCAACCTTTGTATCAGTTTTGTTGTTAAGTGCTGTCGAGTCAGTTCTGACCCACAGCGAGCGACCCTGTATGGGATTTCTGAGATGTGGCTGGTGAACTTGGACAGCTGATCTTATGGATAAAACTAACTTTGCAGTCCAGCGCATTAACCAAGAAAATAACTGTTTTGTTGTTAAGTGCCATTGAGTAGGCACTAATTCATTTGTTGTTGTTGTTAAGGACCATCGATTCATAGTGACTCTGAATAGGTTTCAGAAGCTGTAAATCTTTGTGGGAGTAAGAAGTTTCATCTTTCTCTCACAGAGTAGATGGTGGACTCGAACCATTAACCTTGTAATTCTCAGAGCAGTGTTTATCAAACAGAACCATCACACTCTTACTCATAGCAAACCTATATAGTGTTTCCAAGAAGCGGTTGGTGGGTTTGAATTTTTAGTCTTGAAGTTAGCAGTTCAGTGCTTATCCTACAGCGCCACATCAGCACTCCCAAACTACCTCATGAGGACAGCCCATTTCATAAGCGGATTCATGGGAGGAAAGTATTTTGAGAGGTGTCTAGGGGGAAGGCATTTTAGAACACTATTTGTCTCCGTCTCCATGTGGGTTCCCTCAAAAGCAGAACTTGTGCACAAGTCATGCGTTTGGGAGCTGATCTTCAGACGTGGGAGTGAAAGAACAGAAAGGGAGACATGCAGAGAAAAAGAAGCAAACCAATATAAGGATGTGTTATCAAAGTCACAGCTAAGTACCAGTAAGGGGTGGGACTGATTCTACACAACTATGAAGTATGCCTGGAGCTTGCATCCACGGTTGCAGCCCACCCCTGAGTTTAGCATTGCTACTGTGGCATTAACTTTGTAGCACTTGCCTGCTGATTTGTGTGTGGACAACGGCTATATATGACAAGACCCTGGGGGCAGAAACAGACCAAAAACCTGCAACTGCAATGAAATTGGTACAGGTGGAGTTGAGACTAGTGGGGTGCAATGAATCACTTGTAGATGGTCTTTTTCACCAAGGTCTTATTTGCTGTTGTTGTTTAGTGCTGTCCAGTTAGTTCCGACTCATAGCGACCCTGTAAAGTGTTTCCATACCTGTAAAGGGTAGGTTTGAACCACTGACCTTGTGATCAGCAGTCCAGTGCTTATCCACTGTCATGGATTGAATTGTGTCCCACCTCCCAAATAGACATCATCTTGACTAGACTATGAGTTTTTAAGGCTTTGCAGTAATGGAATGATACGGTTTGGCAGTAATTGTTGTTGTTGTTAAGTGCTGTCAAGTCTTTTCCAACCTATAGTGACCCTGTACAGGGCTTCCAAGGAGTGGCTGGTGAGCTTGAACCGCTAACCGTGTGGTTCAAATGATTTTGCAGTCCAGTGCATTACCCACAGTGACACACTAGGACTTGGCAGTGATGCAATGATGTAATTTGGCAATTATGTAAAGTAATAATGAAGGAGCTCTGGTAATATAGTGGCTATGAGTTGGGCAGCTAACTTAAAGGTCAGCAGTTTGAAACTACCAGCTGTTCCACAGGAGAAAGATGAGGCTTTCTGCTCTCGTAAAGATTTACAGCCAGAGAAACCATAGGCAGGGTTACTATGAGTCAGAACTGACTCCATGGCACATAACCAACCATCCAATGCAGTGATGTAGTCATCCCCAGTGGCATGAACTGATGCAATTATCCTCCTTTTGTAATGTGTTGTAAATACTACCTGCTTCTCTTGTAGTGTTGTTGTTGTTGTCAGGTGCCATCGAGTCAGAACCGACTCACAGTGACCCCATACACAGCAGAATGAAACAATGTCCGATCCTGGGCCAACCTCACTACCACTGCCACACTTGACGCCATCAATGATGTCACTTGGCCCATCCATCTCAGTGGGGGTCTTCCCCTTTTTCTCTGATCCTCCATCTTACCCAGCATGACATCCTTCTCCAGCAACTGTTCCCTCCTGACAACATGTCCAAAGTAGGAGAGACAAAGTTTAGCCATCTTGGCCTCCAAGGTGCACTCTGGCTGCACTTCTTCCAAAACAGATCTATTGGTTCTTTTGGCAGTTCATGGCACTTTTAGTATTCTCCTCCAACACCACAATTCAAAGGCA
>NW_006408767.1:2470307-2500207 GCF_000296735.1 Chrysochloris asiatica | reverse complement strand
TTGAGTCAGTTCTGACTCATAGAGACCCTGTATAGGGTTTCTGAGGGTATAGAGTTTCTGAGGAGCAGCTGGTAGGTTTGAACTTGTGGCCTTGTGGTTTGCAGTCCAGTGCTGATCCTACAGTGCCACACCAGGAATCCTTTTATCTTATAATAAATAAAAGGAGAGAGGAATGGGCAGAGGAGGGGGATCCTGCTACTACCAAGAAAGAAAAACGGGGAGTGGAAGACATCCTTTGAGAACTCCTTAGGTTCAGGGGAAGGCTGATGCCAAGACGTATGGAGATCTGCAAGGAATGTGAGGTCCACAGATGTTGATAAGAGACAAGGACCTTCTTCTAGAGCCCACAGACATAGAAAGTCTTCCATGAGAGCTGGTGCTCTGAATTCAGACTTTTAACCTCCTAAACTGTGAGGGAACAAACGTCTGTTACTTAAAGGCAGCCGCTATCGAACGACTGGGACCTTCCTCCACTGCTCATGGGACTGTAAAATGATGCAATCACTGTAGGAAACAGTATAGCGTTTCCTCAAAAAGTTGGAAATAGAAATGCTATGTAACCCAGAACTTCCTCTATTTAGTATACATCCTCAAGAACTAAGAGCCATAACAGAAATAGATCTATGCACACCCATGTTCACTGCAGCACTGTTCACAACAGCAAACAGATGGGTACAGCCTAAATGCCCATCAGTGAAATTAAGTTTGATATATGCACAGAATGAAATACTACACAAAGGTGAAGAACAATGATGAACTTTTGTGTGTAACATCTCGTAAATGAACCAGGAGGACATTATGCTGAGTAAAATTAGTCCATCACAAAAGCGCAAATATTGTATGAGATCACTATTATAAAATCTCAAGTAAAGGTTTTCATGCTAAAAGAACCCTTCTTTGATGGTTACCAGGGAAGGGCGGGAAGGGAGAGTAATTCACTGGTTAGAGGATAGATATGTGCTAACTCAGGTGACAGGGAGGATGATATATAAGAAGAGGGAGGTCAACAGAAGAATGCGGAAGACAGGTGAAGACACAAGGAGATATGCAAGGATTAAAGGGGATAGAGGTAAATAGTGTTATATGCATAACCCTGCACTGATGGTTCTACAGGTAGCTACAAGGACAGATACAAAGGCTGAACAGGTATGGGAGGGAGAATGAAAGTATAGCTACAAATATATACAGGTTTGATAGAGGATATTTGTACATGTGTATTTACCATTGCTGCAAACTCACCCATGTATGTGGTGGAGCATTGCTGTTGCTGTTGTTAAGTGTTGTCAAATCAGTTTCACTCATAACGACCCTGTATAGGCTTCTGGGGAGTGGCTGGTGAGTGTGAACCATCGACCTTGTGGACAAGATCATGAAAACTTCTTAGATATTTTCAAATACCTAGATGTAATGAATTGTTAGGTCTAGGGGCACAGGACCGTGATCTCAGGGGACACCATGGCCAATTGGCATGACATAGTTCACAGAAACAATGTTCTAATTTGGTAAGTAACAACTGGGATCTTAAAAACTCATCAGCAGCCATCTGAGGCACAACTAGGTCTTTTCCTGTCTGAAGAAAAGCAGAGCAGTGAATCAAGTAGGCCACTGCAGTAATCGAACATGTGAACATTGGTTTCCTACCACCCTAAGATCAGAAGAACTAGAAGGTGCCTGGCTAACACTACCAACTGTTCTGAAAGGGATTATATTAGAAGGTCCTGGGATAATGAGAGAAAATGTGGAACAAAATTCAAAATCATAAAAAAGACCAAGCTTACTGGTCAGAAAGAGATTGGAGGAACCCAGTGTAATCTTTGTCACACTTCAGGTTTGGAACTGAACACACCTTTGTGATTCATTTTTTAGCCAAGCCGTAGATAAGTATATCGTGGTGGTGGTGGTTTGCTGTGGAGTCAGTTCTGACTCATAGCGACCCTGCATAACATTTCCAAGGCTGTAAATCCTTATGGGAACAGAAAGCCTCATCTTTATCCTGCAGAAAGGCTGGTAGTTTTGAACTTCTGACCCTGAGCCTAGCAGTCTTATTTGTAACCACTATGCTAACACAGGTCCTTAGATAAGTATACAGGAGGAACAATAACGCTAGTGACATATAAACACCATGGAATGGTCAACCAGTCAAGATCCAAAGGGCCACATTTACTTAAGGACAAAGTTTAGAAGGATTAGAAAGAGGATGGAATGGAAAGAAGGATCACGGGGAGTAAGTGGGGTAACAGATGTTACTTGGCGGGGATTGCAATCATTGAAACAAAACAAAGTATACAGTTTATTGATGGTAAAACTGATGATTTGCTTTGTGAACTTTCACTCAATTCACAATAAAAAGTAAAAACAAACAAAATTCACTATCCACTTTTGGTATTTCTGTCATAGCAGTACTAAGACACTCACTCACCAAGGGGATTGGACAGATTGTTGACAAAGCAAATATTCAAATAAGATGTGTGGGACCCTGGTGTGGGTGGGGCCATGCAAATACAGTCTATAAAATCCTAACGATGGGATTACTCAATTTTGTCATCCCACTCGGCTTAACAGAAAGCCAATTCCAGAGGCTAGAGAGAGGGCACCACTACACCAAGAAGAGACAGGAGTAGAGAAAGTCCTTTGGACCCAGGGCACTTGCATGGAGCACCTCCTAGATCCAGGAGACAGAGAGAACTGTAACACTAAAGATATCACTAGATGGCAGATTGCAAGGAGGGGCAAGAAACAGCAGCAACACAGTCAGGAAACGAACTAGAAACAGCATAATGGGCTTCCTGGTCCGTGGAGCAAGGCAGCTACAGTGAGCATACCAACCCATGGAACAAGAGAGCTAAAGCGCTTTGGGGTTGAGGCTTACTGGTGGGATTGGGTATGTCTCAGCATTGATTGGTGAAGCTAAAGAGCTGTGACCCTTGCTTGAGAAGGACAGAGGGAAGGCTGAGGGCCAGGGGATAGGGGTTGGAGGTTTGGGGTTGAGGAGTCAAGGTGCTGAGGGACTTGGGAAGAGCTTACCTACCTGTGGGCATAAACCAGAAGCTAGCCTGACTAGAATTATATCCTGAGTGATTTATGATCCGGAATTGTAACCTGCTACTTCCTTAATAAACGACATAATTTTGAGTGCGTGTGTGAGTTTTGTGCAGACATTGCAATGAATGAACAAACCCAGCAGAGAAAAAGAGAGGGATGTGGGAGGGATGACTGGTATCAAAACTGGGGGGGAAAAGTTGAAGAAAAGAGGTAAGTCTGACTCCACCTGATAGGAATCAGCCTTGCTCTACCTGAAAGGAATGAGCACTGGGCTATTGATGGTGATTTTCTCTCCCCCCACCCAGCTCCCACCCTTGTGACGTTAGATGAGGAGGTCTGATGACACCTGCCACCAACTTTTTACACCAAGCTCAGACTTTGCTGTGCTGCAAGCTCAGAGTTGGTGCGGTTGGGCTAAGGGCCCTAGGGGCACCAGCGTGCACCAATTCATGAAGAAACATTGCTGGAGCTGAGGCTGTTTAGCTTAGAGGAGGAAGACAGTGCAGATGACAAATGGCTTTCTGCTATAGCGGAGGGACTGGGTGTGTCAATGGCACAATAGTCAGGGAACACAGGAATGCCTAAGTTTGCACCAGACCTTAGCCAACTCCCTCCCGATGAGATTTCCCCAAAATATCTACAGACAAAGAACAAGGTAAAAGAAAGTTATATTGTATAATGGTTCCCTTGACCTGATTCTCAAATCCTAGTGCAGAGAATTTCCATTGGATTGTCAGCTCACAAAAAACACCCCCTTTTAAAATTATTTAGGTTTTTGACAGAAATAGGCCATGAGACCTGCTTCATTTCACCTACCCAAAGCCAACCTTAAATCACGATCTTACCAGAGAATTATAATCAATTGCATGGACTTTGAAGCTAAACTTTTGTATCCTGATTTGAATCTTAGCTCTACCATTTAATTGTACGACCTTGGACAAATTTTGTGTAGTCTCACTTATAAAGTGGAGATAATATTAGTATCAATTTGGTTCTGCCTCATAGAGACCCTATATAGGGTTTCTGTGGCTTTAAATCTTTGTGTGAACAGAAAACTTCATTTCCCAAGAGAGTCACCCATTTACTTTAAATCATACAGTTAATGACAGGGTAGGAGTTCTGGTGTGGTGCTGTAGGATCAATACTGGAGTTCTGACCACAAGATTGGCAGTTCAAACCCACCATTTGCTCCTTGGAAACCCTACCCAGGGTGACTATGAGTCAGAACTAACGACAGCACTTAAACAACAACACTGATAGGATAAGCAAGCATTTGAACCTAGTTGGTATTTTTTTCTCCATAGTATTTTGTTTTAAAACCTGCTTCTATTATTACAATTTCAAATTTTAAAAGCTAAATTGTCTTTCTATTATCCAAACCATCCAGTAACCCCATGGAGCAATTCTACTCAATCCCATGTGGTTGCAATTAGTTGGAACTGACTGGCAAGGGGTTAAACCCTCCAGCCTGCCTTGTCAATCAATCGCATACCTCTACTCCCTAAAACACACCTTCTGCTCTGTCCCAAAGAGCCATCTTCACCCCTCCCTTTATCGTCTACTCTTTCTTTAACTCATCTTTTGCCTCTTCATCCAAGCTCAGATCAACTCCCTCCTCAAATTAGCCTGTGTGGAAATGCTAATAATTTTGCTAACTCATGACTGGTGGGGCAAGAATTTTGAGGCACTGACCAGAGCTTTTCTTTTCCTCTTTCCCTTCTCTTTTGGCTTTTGTGTTTTCTAGAAATCCTGACATCTGGAATATCAGCTTGTCTCAGCCTGAAGAAGTGAAAACTTGGGGCCTTTCCTCTAGATCTGAAAAATAAATTCCCCTGAGTAGCAAGTTCTCAGAAAAGAACAGAGGACAGTGTGCATGGTTTCCAACCTAGATGGGACTATCCTCCACTTACATGGCTCCCTCGGTCCAAATGTAGTAAGGAAGATTCAGAGAGCCCTGATCTGAAGGACCAGGCCCACCAGCCTAAAAGCATATCATATACCTTTCCTGTACCTCTCGTGTTCTCAGATCAAGTGTAGCTAATAGTGAGAAAAAGGAATCTGGAGTCTGAAGACAAGGATACTGGGCCCCAGATCCAGGAGAACAACCTGAGCTTTAACATCCTCCTCTAAACCAGAAAGATAGTAAACATCAGAACAGTGTCTGAAAATAAAATGAATTGAGGTTTGCAATGTGACCAGCATTGTTGCTAAACACCAGCTGCCTTTCTTTTCTGTTTTCTCTCTGAGTTTCGGTGTCTTAACCTGAAAAGTGGGGAAAACACTAAATCGTTTTTCTCTTTTCCAGATGGATCTGGTGAAAGGGGGTGTGGGATGATGGTGATATAATTTTATGATTCGATTGTGACTAATTGTTAGCAGGATTACTTGTGATTGTCAAAATTGTAATTGTTGAAGATGTGTAAATAGAAGAAGGGTAGTAATTAATTGTTCATACTAGGAACCAATGATCCCAGGACCATCAAGATGGAAGAGCATGAGTGGAGTGTGAGATCCCTAGCTAGCAAAGATGGTGGCAGAGGAGATGGCATAGAGAGATAGAAAAGCTGTGGGCTCTAAGCCCATGGACTGAGTAAGGCTGTGTGCCTGTGGACAGGAGGAGAACTTTCAGAATATGCCCTTCAGACATCTAAATGAATGTATATTGCTTTGTATGTGTACATCAAATATTTTTGCTTTGTTAATTTGTGAATTACAAGATATAAATGGGGAGCCACAGGAGAAAGTAGGATACTGTTGTTGCAGGTAGGTGATTGCAATCATTGAGATGAAACAAAGTGTATCAGTTGTTGAATGTAAAGCTGATGATCTTGTCTGCAAACCTTAACTCAATTTATAATAAAAAGCTAAAAAATAAAAGAAAAATAAGGATAATAAAATCTTACTGCATAGTATTGTTTAAGAAGTCAAACAAAACAAAAAACAATGCATATGAAAATATCTGTAAATGGTGAAGTACTATAAAAACAACTGCTGTTATCATTAAGACTTGTTCCACTATAGTAACCATAGGTACACAGCTGAGAGCACTTATTAAGAAATCAGTAGACGGGAAAGCTGCACTACTTGTATAGTAAGTAGTGCAGAGACTCCCCGAAGGGGCAGGTGAGCACCAACCTTCTCTCTTTCTCTTTAAACTTGTTTATCTCCTAGAGCTTCATTCATTGTGTTTCCTTCTACAGTAATAGGGATTCATCTAATGACCCTTCAACTATTAGGACAGCCCAGGTCCAGGACTTTGATGAGTAGCACAGAAGGCACTGCACTGAACCCACTCTGATAAGGATCACAGCCATACATACAATCTCATTTATGATTGCATCATTCAGTGAAATGCTGCATCTTGCTATCATCTCCCTTGGCCTTTCTGGACTAATTTGAATCTGACCACTCTGGAACCAATTTCCCAAGTGTCCGTTTTACAGACATGTTTTGCCTCACTGGCGGGCCTCATAGCTACATCGCATCTATTGTTCCATCTGCTGTGACACACATTTACTGTCACTATGGTGCCCAGTCCTTCCTCCTGCAACCTTCCTTACGTGGCAGGGGTCTGGCCCAAGGCTTTAAGAGAGATGTGGGGACTGAAAGAGCACTCACAGCTCAAAGCAACTGTTCCATTTTGTCTTTCCTTTGCCTCTCAGTGTGAAGTCCAGTAGTTTCATTGTTTTTGGTTGGATCTTAAAAAACAGAATGGCTAATATCACATAGGTGAATTTGTGGACACAGGGAGAACAAAATGTGTGTAAAGTAGAAAAATGTCCAAATGGGAAAATTGGAAGTGATGAGATTGAAAAGGCATTCTTAGTTCAGATTATGGTCAACACTAAGGAGTTTGGGTGATAGTGTTTCAGCAACAAGAAACCGTATAAAGTTTTAGAGCAGGACAGGGATATACCAAGCAGTACTTTAAGACAATTGACAGGGAGTAAAATGCAGAAAGCATGGAAAGGATAGATTGTAAGAAGCAACTTGTTCAAGAGACAATATCAAGAGTTATAGTGTGCAACCCACCAAACCAAACCCAATGTATATTCAAGGCCGTGAGTCAATTCCAAAAGATTGATTTATCTTTTTCCCACAGAGTGGCTGGTAGATTCAAACTGCTGATCTTTTGGTTAGTACCCAAGTCCTTAATCTCTGCACCACCAGAGCTCTTTCAAGGCATGCAGCAAAAAACAGAAGTGTAAAATGAAAAGGAAAGGACAAGGGGAATACTTATGCAGGAAAACAACAACCACATGGCATTTGTTTTGGAAGAAGCATTTATCAAGATTATATCCAGGAGAACAAACAAGATGGCAGATCGGGTGGAAGTGCAGTGAGGAGCTCCATTAGCAACAACACAGAATACAGGACCAAGCATGCTCAGAGGGTGGTGCCAGAACTCTGAATCACATATAAAGGAATATTTAGGTTGGAAGGCTTACAGATGGGGAATTTGTAGCAGAAGCAAGAAATCCATTGCTTTCTAATTTAAGACACTCAGCTGCTCCCAGAGCCACCATCTTGTGTGAGACAAAGTGGGGAAGGATCAGAGCAGCTACGGACACCTGACAGAACCACGGAAGTAAAGTTGTGGACAGTCTGTTTTTTGTATCTGTTCATTGGTCTCTCACAGGCTGCGCACTTCAATTCAGGTGAATAGAGGGGGTACATGAGTGAGTGGACACCCTACTCCCACCTCTGGAGGGTTCTACTACGCATGTGCACAGATCTCCTCAAAATTTAAAGTGACAGTTTCCACTGAAAACCAAACAGCAGTGCAAAACAGCCACAGCCAGCCCTGAACTATTTATCATAAGAGGACAGGGAGACTAAAAAGGAAATAGGCTGAAAATTAAATCCTGAGTTACATCACAACAGCTAACAGTGGCATCTTGAAATTTCTCAGGAAGAAGAGTGAAAAGGGAAGCCCATCTCCTGATCACATCTACCTGGAGGCAATCAGGCGATCAGAAAGCATAAAAAACACCAAAATACACACCCATCTAAGTATTAAGGCCACAGATAACTCCTGAATATGCCAAAAAAAAAAAACCAGAAACAGATGACCATATCAGCCACATGTCCAGAAACAAGATAAAGTGACTGAGGCAAATGAGCTGGAAGTAGACCTACACTCCATACCGGACAATGGGCCAGACTATGGAAATGCCTGAGAAGGAATTCAGAATAATGATTTTAAAATGTATCAAAACCCAATAAAATGGAGTTGAGAAAAATAAGGAAGTCAGGAAAGTGCTACAGGAACAATCAAATAAGATAGATAGAGCATTGGAAACAATTCAAAACCTACATAAAGAGGACCAAACAATTAATAATAGAATATCAGAAATGGACAATACACTGAAAGGGCAAAGGAGTAGAACTGAAGAGATAGAAGCCAGAACTAATGAGCTAGAAGATAAATCTCTCAACACTACTAAGATAGAAGAGCAAGCACAAAAAAGGGTAAAAAAAATCTGAACAAGGTCTAAGATTCATGTTGGACAACATGAAGAGGAATAACTTAAGAATCATTGGCATTCCGGAATAGGAAGGATCACAAAAATGCACAGAGGAGATAGTTGAAGAGCTTCTGGAAGAAAATTTCCCTAACATCCTAAAAAGTAAAAAGATAAGCATTCAAAAAACTCAATGAACCCCAGGAAGGATAGAACCTAAAAGACAATCACCAAGACATATAATAATCAAGCTCTCCAAAATCAAAGATAAGGAAAGGATCTTGAAAGCAGCTAGGGAAAAGAGAAGTGTAACATACAAAGCAAGCAAATCAGATTAAGCTCAGATCTATCAGCAGAAACCATGCAGGCAAGAAGGCAACAGGGAGATATATATATAAAACCCTGAAAGAAAAAAACTACTAACCAAGAATCCTCTACCCAGCAAAGCTGCCAATCAAATATAATTGTGTAATCAAAACATTCCAGGAAAAATAGAAGCTAAGGGATTTTTCCAAAGCCAATCCTGCTAACATCCTAAAGGAACTTCTGTGGACTGAGAACCAACAAGAACAGACGACAACCAGAGAATGACATACATGGCAGCATCACCCTGAACTCAATTGACAAATGGAAGAGTCAAGAACAGAATAAAATGATAAGAACAGAGGATCTTGGAGGTCAGTCTATGATCAAAACAATTACAATGTGAAATAAGATGAACACAGAGGAACAGAGATCCAGGTGGTACAAAGATCAGGTATATTACAGGATAAAATAGACTGTCTTAAATGGAGGGAAGAGTTAATGGAGGCTCACCCCAAGAGCCAGACCTAAATTGTTTTGTTTTTTAAATACAGGAAAGGTCAGAACAGGGGTGTGGAGAGGGAAAGAGAGTTTAAAAACAAAACAGGCCAAAAATTAAATTAAATCCTGAGGTACCGTATAATAACCAAGAGTGGTATCTTGAATCCTCTCAGGCAGCTTTGAAGGCAAGAAACTGAAAGAAGACATTAAACTCATACTCATATTAGGCTACAGATTTTTTTCTTCTTCTCTCCCTCCTCTCCACTTTCTGTGATTATAGACTACAGTACCCAGTTTAGTTTTTGTTGTTGTTGTTTTGGTGGTGTTTTATTATTATTATTGTTGTTGTTTTGTTTTGTTTTGTTTTTGTGTTGCTGTTTTATGCTCCCCCTTCTACCTTTGGGGAACTCTTTCTCTCCATATACTACCTAAGAAGAGACAGCAACTGCTGCCATATATGTCAAGCTACAATCACACTCTGTTAAACACCAAAGCCAGTCAAGAACCAATACCAACTGCCATATGCCAGGGAGGCAGACAACACCTGTGAAAGTTATTCTGAGGTAAGCAATAAGAAGAGAAAAAAGGGAAGCCCACATCCTGATCACATCTACCTGGAAGCAATCAGAAAGCATAAAAAATACCAAAACACATATTCAATTAAGTATTAAGGCCACAGATAAACACTAAACATATCCAAGAAGTAAGAGCAGATGACCATATCAGCACATGTCCAGAAACAAGATAAAATGCCTGAGATAAATGACCTAGAGGTATACCTGGACTTCATTCTGGAAGGAGGGCAGGCCTTGTAAATGCCTGAGAAGGAATTCAGAAAAATGATTATAAAAGGTCTCAAAACACTTTACAATGGAGTTGAGAAAAATAAGGAAGAAGTCAGGATCAATCAAATAAGATAGATAAAGCATTGGAAACAATTCAAAACCTACAGAAAGAGGTCCAAACGATCAATAATAGAATATCAGAAATAGACAATACACTGAAAGAGCAAAAGAGCAGAACAGAAGAGATGGAAGGCAGAACCAGTAATCTGGAAGACAAATCTCTCAATACCACTAAGACAGAAGAGCAAACAGAAAAAAGGATCAAAAAAATCTGAAGAAGGTCTAAGATTCATGTTGGACACATGAAGAGGAATAACTTAAGAATTATCAGTATTCCAGAAAAGAAGTATCACACAAGTCCATAGAGGAAATATTTGAAGAACTGCTGGAAGAAAATTTCTCTAACATTCTGAAAAGTGAAAAGATAAACATTCAAGAAGCTCAATGAACCCCAGGAAGGATAGACCCCAGAAGAATATCACTGAGACATATCATAATCAAGCTCTCCAAAATCAAAGATAAGGAGACAATCCTGAAAGCAGCTAGGGAAAACAGAAGTGGAACATACAAAGGCAAGCAAATCAAATTAAGATCAGATCTCTCAGCAGAAACCATGCAAGCAAGAAGGCAATGGGGAGACATATATAAAAGCCTGAAAGAAAAAAACTGCCAACCAAGAATCCTTTATCCAGCAAAACTATCAATCAAATATGATGGTGTAATCAAAACATTCCAAGATAAACAGAAGCTAAGGGATTTTGCCAAAGCTAACCCTGCTAAGAAAAAGATCCTAAAGGGAGTTCTGTGGACTGAGAACCAACAAGAACAGACAACAACCAGAGATTGACATATGTGGCAGCAACTCCCAGAATTAAATCGACAGAAGGAAGAGTGGAGAACAGAACAAAGTGTAGTGAAACCTGGGGATTATAATCATTGTAATGAAAAAAGCTGTATGATTTGTTGAATGTAAAGCTGATGGTCTTCCCTGTAAATGTTCACACAATCCACAACAAAAACCTTAAAAAATAATAATAATAATAATAATAAGTAGCAGTTGAGCTTACCTATGCATAACCTAAAAATTAAAAAAAAGACTATATCCAAATATTTCAGCCTAGAGAGCTGATGGAGCCTCTCAGAGCTTCTAACATGACTGAGGCCTCAATTACTGCCCTGAGCCTGCTGAGAGATGCACAAGAAATCACTGTACTGGCTGCACACTCAAGGTGTAAAGCAATTATACTTGCCATAGTGTTTTAGTGATATGGACATCTTTACTGATACTGTACTGGGGAGTAAAAGAACATTTAATCTTTTAAGTATTTTAGATATTTCTCAATCACATTTAGTTTGGGAATCACTATGCAGGAAGGCAAGGGCAACTTTTACTGTGTGTGTAGAAAAATCAAATGACCTTTATAAAAAAAAATCACCTAAGTCAGCAGCAAACCTGGGACTAAATCCAAGTTTTCCTGATACAATGTTTATATCTGGAAGTGTGTATTTGCTCTAGGCCTTGCCACCGTCAACAAAATAGAACAGAGTACTGTACAAACATTATGTACCTTGTAAAATTCTATGTAATGACCCTGTTTCTCTCCTCAGCCTAGGAGGGATGATGTATTCATGGGTAAGAATTATCCCTGTTGAGAAGTTCTATCTATACCTACCTCTAATATGGAGGAAATGGAGTCTTGGTGTAGCACTCTAGGATAAGGACTGACTGCTAACCAGAAGGGTGGCAGTTCAAACTTACCAGCTGCTCCTCTGAAATGTTATATAGGGTCACTATGAGTCGGAATCGGCTCAATGGCACTTACCAACAACAATTCTGGAGGAATTGGCAGTGGGCAGCTTGTGCTGTGGGCAGACTCAGCCACCCAGCATGGCAGCAATGCTCAGGCCCTATCCGTCCCCTGGGGTTTTAACTCCGCTTCAGACAGCTGTCAGAGGAAACACTCTGTGTTGAAGTCAAAGGCCAGATAAAACACGGTAAGTTTTGTGCATCTTGTTACCACATATGCTGTGTATATTCAAGGAGTAAGTCCAGTTCCAAATAACTGCTTATGATGGGTTTAAGATTTGTTCATCAGTTAAGTTATTGGGAGTCTACTATGTCTGGTTGTTGTTCAGAGACACCCAGTAAGCAAGGACAAGCCCTGAAGAGCACACATCTTAGCAGAGGGAGAGACTGAACAAACAGGTAAAAGGTGTTTGACTTGTTAGATGTTATCAAGTTGGCCCTCGACCCATGGCAATCCCTTGCATGATGGGATCAGATCATTGTGATCCATAGTGTTTTGATGGTTAACTCTCAGAAGTAGATTGCCAGACCTTTCTCCATATTCTCTTAATATAGAAGCTTTGCTGAAACCTCTTCAGCATCAGAACAACTCTCAAACCTTCATGGAAACATTGGTGGTGATTGTGCTGCATGAGGTACATTGGCCATAAATTGATCCCAGGTCTCCTGTGTGGAAGGCAAGCATTCTATCACCAGGCCACCAGTGCCCAAGAATAAGGTTAATAGAAAATGTGATACAAATGACACTGTGACTAATTCGGCTAGGGTAAAGGAGGCAGTCTACAAAGACCTGGGCAGAAATATCCCAAATAGAACAAAGACAGAATACACCAGCCCCAAGGCAGAAACTGGTTTATCATGTCCAGAGACAGAGAAAGGGCAGTATGGGGTAGAGAGGGGTAAGTGGCTAGACAACCTTCCAAAGGAGTTAGCCTTTCATTGCAAGTGCATCAAAAGTGACATAGTTGGGTTTCCTCTTAGCATGTCATCCCAGCACTGCAAGTGGGGTGCATGGTGGAGAGACAAGAGCAGAGAAGGGACACAGGAAGGGTCCTGGTAAGCAGTGACTTGAGCAGTGGAGATGAGGGAAGAGAGAACTGGGTGGGTTTGGTCTGAGATGTGTCATGGCATCACTCATTGCGGGGGGTGGGGGGGATGGCTGGGGAAACAGATCCCAGTGCATTGAAGGGTTTATGTTGCCTTCTAGATACCAAGGTGATGCCAATACTTGAGTTCTGGGAGGAGGTTTGGATTGGAGTTCTCTATTTCCAGAATCACCAGCACAGAGATTAGACTGGTAGTAGACTGGCTCAGGTGACGTAGGGGAATGTAGTTGGAAAACTGGCGAGCACAGGATTCAAGATCTTTACTTTTAGAGGAGCAAGAGAGGAGCTGAGGAGTAGATTCAGAAGTCTAGGAAGCATGGGCTTTAATGAGAGGATGACCAACCATGTCACGTTCTGCTGAGAAACAGACTGAGAGGAGGACAAAGTGGGACTTTTGACTTTGGGGACATTGTGATAACTGGTGACTTTAAAGTGTCCTTTCAGGTGAGCAACTGACAATAGCACCTTAGTCACATGCTCCATCCGCTGTAGAACTTCCAAATGGAAAGAAAGTCAAGGTGACTCACAAAATAACAGACGCTTCACAAAAAATCACAATAAACAGTTAAACAAACAAACAAAAGATATAACAGACATTAAATTTAGGATTTTCACTGTAAATTTCCAAGTAACCCCAAAGAAAAGAAATAAATCTACTCACTAAAACAAAGGCGAAGAAATAAAAAAAGATTCAATAAACCTAAGACAACAATTACAAAAACAACAAATGAAGCAATAAAACAACAATAAAAATGAAAAGAAAAGCAATAGATGAAAAATAACTCATCATAGAAAATAAAGAACAAAGAAACCATTAACATCACAAAAAAACTAACAAAATAACAGCAGTACTCCCATACCTACTGACAATTACACTGAAAGTAAGTGGATTAAATGCACCATTGAAGAGGCAAATAATCGCAGACTAGATTTTAAAAATGACTCAACAGTATGTTGTCTACAAGAGACATACCTGAGACACAAAGATATAAGTTAATGGTCAGAGGATGAAAATAAATAAATAAATATTAAACAGTAAATAAAAGAGAGCAGAAATGACAATACTAATATCTGACAAAATAGACTTTTAGTCAACATCCATTATAAGAGACAAAGAAGGATATTGTATATTGATTAAAGGTCAATTCACCGAGAAGAAGACATGTTGCTGCTGTAAAGGGCCGTCAAGTTGGTTCTGACTCATACCAACCCTGTTTGGGATTTCAGTGAAGCAGCTAGTGGGTTTGAACAGTTGACTTTTCAGTTAGCAGTCCAGTGCTTATCCTATCAAGATTCCTAGAAGACATAGCAATTATCAATACTTATGCACCCAATATCATTTATGCTCCAAAATCTATAAAACAAAATTTAAGAGAGAAATAGATTATAATAGCACTAAGAGATTTTAGTATATCATTTTTGACAATGGATAGAACAGCTAGAAAGAAAGTCAACAAAGATATAGAAACCCGAAACAACACTGTCAACCAACTGGGCCACATGAACACACATACATATAAAACATACTACCCAACAGATGAACAATACATATCCTTTTCCAATGTACATGGGATACTATTCAGACTAGAATGTATTTTATGTCACAAAGTAAGTCTCAACAAATTTTAAAAAGACTGAAATTATACAAAGTACTTCCTATGACCATAATAACATGAAAATAAAAATCAATAACAGCAAGAACAAAGAAAATAAATTACATGCATGGAAACTAAGTAACATATTACTAAAAACAAAACAAACAAAAAACCTATTCTGTCATAGAAGAAATCAAAAGTGAAATGAAAAATATTCTGAATTAAATGAGAATGAAAGCACAACATACCAAAACCATTAGGATGCAACAAAAGCAGTGCTCAGTTCGAAATGATACCAATAAATATATACATTTTAAAAAAAGAAAACGAAAAGCCCCAAAGCAGTATTGTAACCTGACAACTTGAACAAATAGAAAAGGAAGAGCAAAAGATGGCTAAAGCTACCAGAAGAAAGGAAATAATAAAGATCAAAGCAGAAATAAATGAAATCAAAATAGGAAGAATCAAGGTAAACATACCACACACACCCTCAAAATAAAAGAAAATTACAGACCAATTGAAGTTGGTTGTTTGAAAGTATTAATAAAATAGAAAGAAAAAAAAAAAAACACTGGTCAAACTGACAAAGAAAAAATGAAAAGATGGAAATAAAAAATGAAATTGGAGGTATTAAAACAGATTCAACTGAGATCACAAGGATCATAACAGAATTTTATGAAAATCGACTCTTAACAAATTTGAAAACCTAGAAGAAATAGACAAATTTCTAGACATTCACTAGCTACCTAACCTAACACAAAGACAGAAAATCTAAACAGAGATTTAACAAAAGAAGAGACTGAAGATATCATCAACCCCTTCTCCAAAACAGAGTTCTAGTCTACACGACTTCACTGGGGAATTTTTCCAAACACTCAGAGAACAGGTGACACAAGTTTTATACAAACTCTTCCAAAACATAGAAAAGGAAGGAATATTTTCCAATTCATCTATAAAGCCAGAATCACACTGATACCAAAGCTAAGGATCATTCAAAAAGAAAATTACAGACCAATATCCCTCATGGATATACACAAATCACAACAAACAACCAAACCCACAGCCATCGAATTAGTTGTGATTCATAGCAATCCTATATAGTACAGAATAGAAAGTTTGAATCTCCAGCCTTGTACATAGCAGTCTATTGCTTAGTGCACCATCAGGAATCCTTTGTATATGTTGCTGTTGTTAGGTGCCATCGAGTCGGAATTGACTCATAGCGACCCCATGCACAGCAGAACGAAACAATGTCCGATCCTGGGCCAACCTCACCACCGCTGCCACACTTGAGTCCATCAATGATGCCACCTGGCCAATCCATCTCGTTAGAGGTCTTCCTTTTTTTCTCTGACCCTCCACCTTACCCAGCATGACATCCTTCTCCAACGATTGTTTCCTCCGGACAATATGTCCAAAGTATGAGAGACGAAGCTTAGCCATCCTGGCCTCCAAGGAACACTCTGGCTGCACTTCTTCCAAAACAGATCTACTGGTTCTTTTGGCAGTCCATGGCACTCTCAGTATTCTCCTCCAACACCACAACTCAAAGGCATCAATTCTTCTACGATCTTCCTTATTCACTGTCCAGCTTTCGCATCCATATGAGGCTATTGAAAACACAATGGCCTGGGTCAGGCGCACCTTAGTCCTCAAGCTGACATCTCTGTTCTTCAACACTTTAAAAAGTTCCTTTGCAGCAGATTTGCCCAGCGTAATACATCGTCTGATCTCTTGACTGCTACTTCCGTGAGTGTTGATAGTTATCCAAGAAGAATGAAGTCCTTGACAACTTCAATCTTTTCTCCATTGATAAGAATGCTGTTTATTGGTCCAGTGGTGAGGATTTTTGTTTTCTTGACATTGAGACGCAATCCATGTCGAAGACTGTGCTCTTTAATCTTCATAAGTAAATGTTTCAAGTCCTCTTCACTTTCAGCAATCAAGGTTGTATCATCAGCATATCGCAGGTTGTTAATGAGTCTTCCTCCAATCCTGATGCCACGTTTTTCTTCACAGAACCCAGCTTCTCGTATTATTTGCTCAGCACACAGGTTGAATAAGTATGGTGAAAGAATACAACCCTGTCTCACACCTTTCCCAATTTTAAAACATTCAGTGTTCCCATGTTCTGTTCGAACAACTGCTTCTTGGTCTAGGTACAGATTTCTTAGAAGTACAATTAAGTGTTCTGGAATACTCATACTTCTCAATGTTGTCCATAGCTTGTCATGATCCACACAATCGAAAGCCTTTGTGTAGTCAATAAAGCACAGGTAAACATCCTTCTGATATTCTCTGCTTTCAGCCAAGATCCATCGGACATCAGCAATGATATCTTTCAATATAGACACAAAAATTTTCAATGAAATCCTGGCCAACAGAATTTTACAACCACCTGAAATTAACATACATGATAATATTACCCAGATATGTTGTTGTTGTTTAGTGCCATTGAGTCAGTTGGTGAGTTTGAACCACCAACCTTTCAGTTCAAATCAACCTTGCAGTCCAGTGCTTATCCTACAGTGCCACACCCAAATATAGAAGTATTCAAAGTAAAACAAACCTACAAGACTGAAAATAGTTAGAGATATCAGTTTGCAGCAACAACAATAAAACAATCAAAAGAAGAATTCATGTAATTATAGAATATCCAAGTGAAGAGTAAATTAAGCAGATATACATACATACATACATACATACATACATACATACATAAAAACCTAACTACAACCCTAAAAAGGAGCTCTGGTAGCGTAGTGGTTACGAATCCAGCTGAGAACCACAAGGTCAGCAGTTCGAAACTACCAGCTGGTACGCAGGAGAAATATGAAGCTTTCTGCTCCCATAAACATTTACATCCTCGGAAACCCTGTACAGCGTCGCTATGCGTCGGAACCAACTCCACAGCACATAACCACCACCACCGCCCAACCCTAAAACTAGGATAGACCAAGTCGTAGCCCAAACCCTTTTCCTAACCTTAACACTAATCTAGTCTTAACCATAACACTAAGGATCTCCAGTAGTGTAGTGGTTATGAGTCGGGCTGCTAATCTCACAGCCAGCTGTTTGAAACTACCAGATGTTCCACGGGGGAAAGATGAGGCTTTCTGCTCCATAGAGATTTACAGCCTTGGAAACTGTAAGCAGGATCACTGTAAGTCAGAACTGACTCCATAGCACACCACCATCAACAACAACCATAATACTAACGCTACAAAAAGTCCCAGACCTAGCCATAGTTCTAATCCTAACTCCATACTCCTACCTCCTCCCAAAATAGATCATATACTTAAATATAAGAATCACATAAGTCATAAAAATCATGTAAGAGCATTGTTGTTATTGTTTAGTGCCTTTGAGTTAGTTCTGACTCATGGCAACCCTGTATACTTACTGTATAGGGTTCCCAAGGAGTGGCTGATGAATTTGAACCACGGACCTTGTGGTCCAGTGCATTATCCCACAGTATCACACCAGGATTCCTATAAGAGCATATATCTAACTATAGAATTCTCAGAAGAAAACACAGGGGTAAATATTGATGAACTTGGATTTGACAAAGGATTTGTATGTGAAAATATGCACACAAAATGATACACACTATTTCAACAAATTTTACATGTACAGCTCAGTGACACTGTTTACATGCTTCATGTTGTGTAACTGCTGTCACTATCTTTTTCATATTATTTCATCACAGTCGAAATAGTCTCATAGCCCCTAAGCATCTCATTTAACCTTTCCAGATGTTATTGTCAAATTGCTCAGACACAGATCATTCTTTGAAAGAGTGCAATGATCAAAGGGAAATACTTTTTTTAAAAAAATAATTTGATTGTGTATCTAAAACAACAACAAGAAACAAACTGGACATCATGAGCAGGTGGGATACATATCAGGAATGCAAAGATGTTGCAATATTAAAAATCAATTAATGTCGTTCACCATTTCAATAAAGCAAAAGAAAAGAATCATATGATCACCTCAATTGATGCAGAAAAGACATTTGATAAAACCCAGTACCCTTTCCTGGTAAAATTCCCAGGAATACAGGAACAGAAGGGAAATTCTTCAACATAATTAAGGGCAAAACCAACAGCTATCATTATTCTAAATGGAGAAAGACTGAGACCAAGAGTATTTCTCTTGAGAAAAGATAACCACATCACCACTCTGATCCAACATTGTACTGGAAATTCTAACCAGAGCAATAGTGCAAGAAATCATTGGGCTGCTCACCACAAGGTCAGTGGTGCAAACCCACCAGTCACTCTTCAGGAGAAAGATGAGGCTGTCTGCTCCAGTAAAGATTCATTACAGTCTCAGATATCCTATATAGGAATTGACTTTATGGCAGTAAAACGGTGGAAAGGACGAAGTAAAATGATCTCTCTTCTCACACAACATGATCCTAAACACAGAAAATCCAAAAGACGCCAGAAGAAAAGACTTAATAGAAAGATTCAGCAAAGTGGTAGGGTACAAAATCAACCCACAAGAATCAGTTGGCATTCCCACTGGAAAGGACAAGCATACCAGTCTGCAGCAGCTAGAGGAACACAAGATACTTCTTGAAAGAAAGACCAGCAGGAAAAATCAAAAACAAAAATGGCAGTCTGATTGTCTGCCATAGAATAAACAAGTTGTTCTCTGGGAAGCCATCAAGGCATTCAATCAAGTCCCTTTAGGACAAACCCACCTCTAAGACTGAAACTTAGAAACTTAGAAACATGAGCAGGCATGTAAGCTTGCTGGTAACCACATTGGTCTACTGGTGAATGGAAGTGGGGGAAAGGCAGCAATAAAGAGATGGGCAGAGTTCGACCATATTCCAAAGACTCCTGTTGACCTGGAGATGAAAGAGAAAAGAAGAAGGGCTGGTTGGTCTGAAGTGTGGTGAGACCCGGGGACTCCTGAGCCAACGGACAATGACCTAGCCATGGAGGGCTAGAGCTGAGAGTGAAGCATCCATCTGACATGAAGTAAGGGGAGATGTGCAAGAATGCCCAATCTTGTTGATAGTACCCATTTGACCTAGCTTCAATGGCTTGATGATCAGAACTTGACTAGAGGAAGATAAAAAAAAGTTTGATAAAGGAAAAAAGTGTAAATTGCTACAATTTGATGAACTTGACCTATACTAAAGGATGTTGTTGTTGTTGTTAAGTGCCGTCGAGTCAGTTCTGACCCATAATGACCCTGTACAGGGTTTCCGAGGCTGTAAATCTTTACGGGAGCAGAATGCCTCATCTTTCTCCCGCGGAGCCGCTGGTAGTTTCGAACTGTTGGCCTTAAGGTTCGCAGCCCGATTCGTAACCACTACGCTACCAGAGCTCCTTATACTAAAGGATGTAGTAGTTCAAAATACCAACTGAGAGCAAAGGCATCTTCACATCAAGAATCAATCCTATCCCCTCTGTACACAGAGTTGACAGGGATTGGCAACTTAGACACTGGCTACCTAAAATGAGGGGAGGGCTATAAAGGCATGAAGTAACTGGCTTATGAGTTTTCAAGAGGGAGTTTAGTTTCAGAGTGTGCAGAGGAAGGTAGAATCCCCACTGAATAGTTTTCATCTTGTTTAGATGGGTATAGTAAAAGGAGATGGGGATAAGATTCTTATGATTCAATAGTGAATAATTGTTAACATGATGAATTGCGATTGTCACAACTAAAAAGGTAGAAGTTTTGTGACATAAAGGGGAAGAGTTAATCTTACACTCCTGGAACAGAAGACCCCAGGACCATCAAGGGAAAAGAGTACAAGTGGAATATGAGACCCTAGCGAGAGAAGCATCAACACCAGAGATGGAGGCAGAGATGAGGACATGGAGAGATAAAGTAGCTGAGGACTCCAGACGCAATGGAAAGAGAAAGGCTGTGTGCTGGTGGTTGGGAGGCAGGCTTGCAGAACATGCCCTTTGGTCGTTTAAATAATTACATGTCCCTGAGTGTTTTAGTGTACATTTAAAAAAAAAAAAACACGCAGAGGGAATAGAAGCAAATACTGCTGAATGATGATGCATGGAGGGAATTATAATCACTACAATGAAACGAAATACGATAGGATGAGTGTAAAACTGATATGTAAACTATCACTCAATTCACAATAAAAACTTTTATAAAATAAATAAACTTCTAAGAAAGAAAAACATTAAAAAAGAATCAGTTGGGTTCCTCTACACTAACAAGGAGAATTCAATAGGAAACCAAGAGTTCAATATTATTTATAATAGCCTTCAAAAGGATGAAATACCTAGGAATAAAAATAACTAGGGATATAAAGATCTATACAATGAAGACTATAAAATCCTGCTTCAAGAAACGAAACGAGACCTTCATAAATGGAAAAACAATTCATGTGCATTAGTTAGAGGACTTAACTTTGTGAAAATGCCAATACTACCCAAAGCAATCTAGAAATATAACGTAATCCTTATCTAAAAACCCAACATCAATCTTTACTGAAATGGAAAAACATACCATCAACTTTCTATGATAAGAAAACACAGATCACCAACTTCAGAGAAAGTAATAATTGAAGGACAAAGGAGGAGACTTTACACTGACTGATCTAAACAATCTTTTCAGTGAAACAGTAGGGACAGAAGCATGATTGGAGACAGAGAGGGGACAGTGAGAAACTAAAAACAGCAAGGACTGATGGAGATGGGCAAGGGCGGTTGTAACAGAGGCATGACACTGAGGCATGGCGGTGTGGGGATGGTGTGTAGCAGAAGAGAAAGCCCGATGGTGTGGAGGGTGGGGTTGCTGTTAAAGGATCCATAAGTAGGGGAGGAGCCAGTACACTGGGCATGAGCAGGACAGTTTCACCTGCCCCTACCCCCACCCCTGAAGCAGTAGGGACACACAAGGATATTGCAGGGACTCATGTTGGGAAGACGGTGAGTTCTCATTTGACAGCAGACATTTCCTCCAACAAATACTTGGAGAAGTCATTACTTTAACATTGGGGCATGGGGAGAGGACACTGCAGATATGAGCATGGAGAATTGTCATGTGGACACTTGGACAGTGGGCAGAGTGTGTGGCAGACATATAGCAGGATGGCCTGATGTGCTGAGTACCTGCTGGACTAGATTTGGAAAGAGTGCTTTAGCTCAGTCTTCTGCCACGTTCAGCAGCCATCTAGGCAGATGTGAGGTGATGAGATGCAACCACACCAGGGTTCTGCCAGAGGGAGAGTCAAACAAGGGAGTTTAAGGGTCTCACAGAGAAGCAATTACAGTAAGCACTAGACATCATCTGCAGAAGCTCGAGGAGGCTGCGAGGTGGAATGATGTGGGGCTAGACAAGGTGCAGCAGACATTGTTGAGGGGCATCCCTGAGCAAGCAGCCTATAAAGAGAGATGGGTGTTTGAAATCAAAGTATCAAGGCATCCAGTGCTTGGTGTTACAGACTCTAATGCTGGCTCTGGCATAGGCTAACATCAGGTGAGCAGGGAGGTGCAACAAAGTCCAGTGTGAACCTGAATTGTTGTTGTTGTTGTTAAGTACCATGGAGTTGGTTCTGACTCATAGTGACCCTACACAGGGTTTCCCAGGCTGTAAACCTTTACAGGAGCAGAATACCTCATCTTTCTCCTGCAGAACTGCTGGTAGTTTTGAACTGCCGACCTTGAAGTTAGCAACCCGATTCGTAACCACTACGCTACCAGAACCTAGGTTAGCACCAGAAAATACTATGGTTTCTTAATTTATTTCCCTAAAGGTGGAGGTGGGGGAGGCAAAGGAAAGAAACCCGTCTGGACTTAAGGCCCAGCTCCTTGAAAAAAAGGGAGCAGTGGGGATGATGGACCGGGTCCTGTGCAGCCTTCGTGCCCAGGGATGTCCTACACCCCATACAGTTCAGGTGAGGCTAAAGTGCTAAGTGGAGTTGGCAGTAGTCCCTGAGGCTGGAGTCCAAAAGCTAGCGTTCTACTCCCACAAATATATAGAGCCCCAGTACCTACCCAAAGTCAGGAGTCCTGAGGACATTGCAGGAAAGGCGAACAAGACAGAGAACTTTATTCAGAGCACTTGGACTTCCTGGGGGACACAAAAGGCTAAACATTCTGCTGCTAATCAAAAGGTTGGAGGTTGGAATCTACCTAGAGGGGCCTCAGAAGAAAAGCATGGCAATCTGATTCTGAACAATCAGCTTGAAACCCTTGTGGCACACAGTGCTACTCTGACACATAAGGGGTTGCTAGGAGTCAGACCTGACTTCATGACAACTGGTCTAGTATGGCTTTTAGAAAGCTTGAAATATAATCTCAAATGGGGGTGGAATTAGGAAGGAAATAGAAACTAACAGAAGGAAATGGTTTAACAGAAACAAGGGACTAATTGTCATAATAAAACCAGTGAAAAATTGCTCCCAGCTTAAAATTTTTGAGACACTGCCAACTCTTTAAACTGGGAGCATATTTTCACTGGTTTTATTATGATATTTCATCCAGAAATATAAATATATTTCACTGGATAAGATTTCTTCAGGTGTATCGAGGCTTTTTTTAAGGGGTGGATTTATTAAATATTGAACAACGAATTAATTATAGAAATAGAGGTGAAACTAGCAAACGTGTTTGTACTGGCAAAAAAGGGATCTACAGTGGCAGTCTCAACTTTCCTGTCGCCCTCTGGCAACTCTGACCTTTGGTTTTGGGTTTTGTTCTTTGGTAATCTTAGACTTTCCTTGATCAAGAATTCACCTTTTTTTTTTTTTTTTTAACCTTTCTCTTTTTGCTGCTTCATGCATTTCCCATCACCTGTCAGTTTGTTGCACTTTGTGTGGCTTGTATGTTGCCATGATGCTGAAAGTTATGCCACCAGGATTTCAAATACCAGAAGAGTCATCCACAGTGGGCAGATTCCAGCAGAGCTTCCAGACTAAATTAAACAGATTAGGAAAGACAGGCCTGGTGATGCACTTCCAAAAATTAGCCAGTGAAAACGCTCTGTATCACAACAGAATACTGTCTAATATAGAGCTGGAAGTGGGAAGGTGTCACAACAATGGACTCAAGATGGCTCAGGACTGGACAACATTTTGCTCTGCTGTATGGGGAGTCAGGATGAGTCAGAGCTAATGGAACAGCAACGAACAACATACAATTCTCTAAGAAATTCTCAGGTAACAACATACTGAAAATAGAGAATATTTAGTGGCTGCAAGGATTAGAAATACTCTAGAGGCAACTGAGACTGTAGTTGTGTGGAGTTCCATAGAGTCAATTCTAACTCATAGCTACCCTGTATAGGCTTTCCAAGGAGCAGCTGGTGGGTTTGAACCACTGACCTTGTAGGTTTGCAGTTCGGAGCTTATCCTATAGCAACACACCAGGAGTTCATAACTGGGACTGAGAGGTATTTAAAAATGCCCTTTTAAAACTGTGAAGTACAGAAGCACAAAGTCTAATTTAAGTCTGTCCACTGAGAAAAGATTGAAGTTGTCAAGGACTTCACTCTTTTTGGATCAACTATCAGCACTCATGGAAGCAGCAGTCAAAACATCAAATGAAGTATTACATTAGGCAAATATGCTGCACAAGATCTTTTGAAAGTGTTGAAAAGCAAAGATGTCAGCTTGAAGACTAAGGTATGCCTGACCCAAGCCATGGTGTTTTCAATAACCTCATATGCATGCGAAAGCTGGACAGTGAATAAGGAAGCCGGTAGAAGAATTGATGCCTTTGAGTTTTGGTGTTGGGAGAGATTATTGAAAGTGCCATGGACTGTCAAAGGAGCCAACAGATCTGTGTTGGAAGAAGTGTAGCCAGAATGCTCCTTGGAGGCCAGGATGAGCAAACTTTGTCTCTCATAGTTGGGGCATATTGTCAGGAGGGGCCAGTCACTGGAGAAGGATATCATGTTTGGTAAGGTGGAGGGTCGAGAAAGCTGGGCACTAGTTTAATGTCATGATTCCTCTTTGACAAGTGCCAAGGGTGCTGACGAATCTGCCACCCCCAGCTGTGTGTTGTTGTTGTTAGGTGCCAGTGAGTTGTTACCAACTCATAGTGACCCTATGCACAACAGAATGAATCCTGGGCCAACCTCACAATTGTTACCACACTTGAGCCCATTGATGCTGCCATGTTGCCAATCCATCTCACTAAGGGTCTTCCCCTTTTTCTCTGACCCTCCACCTTGTTGTTGTGTGCTATGGGTCAGAATCAACTCAATAGCACACAACAACAGGGCTTAGTCTTACTAGTTCTGCAATGTAGGCAACTTTTCTTTTTTCCTGAGCTGCCTCCAAGACTTTTTCCTTGTCTTTTGTTAAGAAAAGTATGATTATAATATCTTGTGGCAGTTTCCTTTTTGGGTTCTATCCTGTTTGGATTTTGTTCAGTCTCTTGAATGACTATCTTCTCGTCTTTCATGATGATAGGGAAGTTTTCTTCCAACAATTCTTGGACAATATTCTCTGCGGATTTTTTTTATGTTTTGTCTCTTTCTGTTCTGGAATTCCTACCATACCTAAGTTATTTCTCTTGGTAGTGTCCCATACAAATCTTAGACTTTCTTTAGATCTTTTGTTCTTTTTTTCTGATTGTTTCTCTAGCAGATGAATAGTGAGAATGGTGAGACTTCATCTCACATACTTTGGATATGTTATCAGGAGAAACCTGTCCCTGGGGAAGGACATTATACTTGGTAAAGAGTAAACAAAAAAAGAGGAAGACCCTCAAGGACATGTACTGACACAGTGGCTACAACAAATGGCTCAAACATAACACTTGTGAGGGTGGCACAGACCCAAACAGTATTTCATTCTTTTGTTCATAGAGTCACTATGACTTGGAACCAACTCAGTGACGCCTAACAACAACAGTAGCTCTTAAAATTTTTTGCTGACCCTCCACTTTACCAAACTTAATGTCCTTCTCCAAGGACTGACCAGTCCTGATAGCATTGTTGCTTCCTAGAAACAATCTGGCTGTATTTATTCCATAGTCAGCCCCTGGTCTGGTTTTGGCTGATGACATTGAATTTCTCCAATGTCTCTTTCCACAGATGTAGTCAGTTTGACTTGTGTATTCCATCTAGCCAGGTCCACAAGTATAGTCGCAGTTTACGTTATTGAAAAAAGGTAATTGCAGTGAAGAAGTCATTAATTTTGCAGAATTCTATCATTCCATTTCCAGCTCATTTCTTTAACCAAGGCCATATTTTCCAAGTACTGATCCTTCCTTTTTGTTTCCCACTTTCATATTATCATCACCAGTAATCATAAATACATCTTGCTTGCATTCTTGATCAGTTTCAGACTGAAGAAGTTGGTAGACTTCTTCAATTTCTTCATCATTGGCCTTAGTGGTTGGTGTGTAAATTTGAATAACAGTTGTATTGACTGGTCTTCCTTGTAGGCCTATGGATATTATTCTATCACAGACAACACTGTACTTCAAGATGGCTCTTGAAATACTCTTTTTCATGATGAATGTGACATCATTCCTCTTCAATTTGTCTTTCCTGACATAATAAACCATATGAGAGTCTGATTCAAAATGGCCTAATGCCTTCCCATTCCTGCTCAATAATGCCTAAGGTATCAATCTTTGTGCAAACCATTTCAGTTTTGATGACTTCTGATTTTCATGGATTTTCTTACATCCTGTGTTCCAATTACTAATGAATGTTTGCTGGTGTTTCTTTTCATTTTGAACCATGCCCCATCAGCAAATGAAGGTACCAAAAGCTTTGCTACATCCATGTCATTGAAGTTGACTCTGTTTTAAGGAGGAAGCTGTTCCCCAGTCATATTTTGAGTACCTTCCAAACTGAGAAGCTCATCTTCTGGCACTGTATCAGATGATGTTCTACTGCTATTTACATGGTTCTCAGTGGCTAAACTTTCAGAAGTGATTCACGTCTGCTTCTTTATATTCTTAGTCTGGAAGCTCAGATGAAATCTGTCTACCATGGGTGGTTCTGCTACCAGCATAACTTCCAGAGTCACAGCAACACACAAGCCACCAGAGTGTGACAAATTGACAGGTAAATGGTGGAACAATATATAGAAGAGTGAAATGAAATACTGATACTACTCATTAGTGCAAGCAGGAAAATACTGTCAGCTTCTCTGTTTCCACAGTCCTATTTCCCCACCCCCGCCCACTTTTTTAAAATTTAGGTAAAAATACTTTTACATACTGCCTACCTTGATGATCTTATCCTCAAGGTTCCCGTTATAAAAAATTTCCTCATGGTCCATTTAAATAAAATTTGCCTAAATTGTAGGAAGGGTTAAGGGAAGGGTACCCAATCTCATTTACTCTGTCCCATTCCTTAAAAGAGGTGGCAACTTGTCCAATCCCCAGAGCAGGAAAGGGGCAATCCAATATCTTGGATTCTTTAGTGTTCTTGCTCTGGAGGTGTAGAATTGATGTCCTCTACTGCAAATCAGTTCAAAACTACCAGCTGTTCCGCAGGAGAAAGATGAGGCTTTCTGCTCCCGTAAAGATTTATAGCTTCGGAAACCCTATGCAGGGTTGCTTTGAGTTGGAATCAACTCCACAGCACACACCACCACCACTGCAAATCATACTGTATGATTTAGCTCAGGATTTCTGAGTTCTGTGTCAGAATTCCAAGAACCCAAGAATGAACAAGAACAGACTGTGCTCCAGGATCCCCCAGGCTGACAGGAAAAACAGGCCAACAATTACGATTGGCTTTGCAGTAAATCAGAGCCAATCATGCAAATTAGAATTCTACCAAAATACAATGGCTCAGCACAATGCTTAAATACAGGACAGCCCTGTGGTCCTGCCACACAGCCAGATTCTAAATTGATCACTCATTGCCCTCTTGTGGTATTACTAAGAACTACATAATCCTGGAGCCTTCTCCAAGGAGCCCTGCTGGCACAGTGGGGTTCAAGGTCAGTGAAGTTCAAACCCAGCAGCCTCTCTGAGGGAGAATGATAAGACTGTTGGCTCCTTTATCCACATACCCAGAGAAGCAGTCCTACTTTGTCTTATAGGGCTCGCTCTGAGATGGAATCAACTGGATGGCAATAGATCATGGGAGCCTTTTCCAAATATTTACTCTCCACAACAAGCCTATAAAGTATTTCCATTATTACTACTTAGAGATTAGGAAGCAGATGGGATCCTATAGCTCACGGGCTCTGTAGATGACTTTATAGATAAGCATTCTTTTTTCTCAGTAAGCTCTATCTGGAAACCCAATATGTGAAACAGGTGAAAGTAGATATGTTTTGGTTGAAGGAGGCATATTTTCTATCAGCTCCAGCTTGCTTCCAGTCAACCCATACCCATCCTCAAAACCCCAAAACACCAAGCTAAGTCCGTAGGGATGCAAGGTCTACCTTTGGAAATATCATCCGGTCTACTCCCTTATCTGACAGGTGGAAAAACCCAGAAAGCCGACCCAGCTCCTGAGTGCCAGCTTCTGACTTGGAACTCAGAGTGCTGACCTGTAATCTGGCACACAATAGACTGCATGCCAGAAACCCACTCTGCACTAAACTGTGTGTGATCTGGTGCTGAAAGCCATATGGACACAGTTAGGATGGGCTTTGCCTGTAGGTGAAACTAGCAGTATCTGTTCACCACTACCCTTGGTATCTGGAAGTGAGGTGACTAATCACCAGTGATTTTGGCGTTTTCTAAGCCTTAACACTGGTTATGCCTCAACAAAAAGTCCTAACACTTATGCTTCAGATACAGAAAAAGAAAACAAACCGAAGACATTTTGTTGCTGTTGTTAAGTACCATTGAGTCAGTTCTGACTCATAGCGATCCTGTGTAGGGTTTCCGAAGAGCAGCTGGTAAGCTTGAACCACTGACCTTGCAGCTCAAACCAATCTTGCAGCCCAGTGCATTAAACCACAGCGTCACACCAGGACTCCAGAGACATTTTAAGCATTTAAAATAAACAAAACTTTGTTGTTGTAAATTGGGTGAAGGTTTAGAGAGCAAACAATTTTCCATTCACTATTTCATACACATTTTGTTGCATGTCATTAATTGTAATCCCTACAGTGTAGCATCACTCCTACTTCCTGTGTCTTCCATTTCCATTCTTCTATGTTTCTAACCCTTCTAAACTTTGTCCTTGGGCAAATGCTGCCCTTTAGATCTCAACTGGTTGATTGGTCTAAGGAGTTAGTACCTCCCTAGTGTTGTTCATCTTACAGAGCCGTCACCTGTTTGACTAAAAACTGAGTCACCAGGATGAGTTCAGTTCCAGATCTGAAAGGAGACTGTGGTCAGAATCTTAGGGGTTCTACCAGTCTGTATCCATTCAGCAAGCCTGGCCTTTTTAGTGATTTTAATTTTTGTTCCATATTTTTCTCCCACTCTATCCAGGACCTCTTAATGTGATCCCTTTCAGAGCAATTGGGCATGAGAGTCAGGCATCAGCTAGTTCTTCTGGTCCCAAGATCAAGAAGACAGAGACTCAGATGGACTGTTAATCATTTGGGCTAATTGCTTCTGTGCATCTTCACTTCTGTTCATTCTTCTTGTCTCCTCATAGGGAGAGACCAATATGCATGTCAGATGGTTCTCACATGCGTTTAAGACCGCAGTTGCTACTCACCCCACTAGGATGTACAGCATTGTCTTCATGAACTATGTTGTGCCAACTGATCTTGACTTTCCTCGAGAATGTGGTCCTGATCCTCTACGCCCAAAGACTCATTCCCTCAAGGTGTTTGCTTATGGCAAATTCGTTTTCATACTTTGCCCCTGTATGCGCTACTATATTCATGAAAATATTTGCAGCAAATTTGAGTGCATATGTAGAGATCCTCTGTCATACCTATATATATTGCATGGTTATACTCCCATTCTCCTTCCCACACCTGTTCTGCTTATGTGTCTAGCTACTCATGGATTATTATTGCATAATTAGCACCTAATGCATAAAATCTGTTCTTGAGATGGGCTCTAAATCCAGGCGGAATATGTTCAAGGTCATATTTTGGTACTCGTGGACTTGTTTTCATCATCTTCAGCTTCAGCCTGAGCTTGCATATGAGCAATTGATGGTCTGTTCCACAGTCTGCAGCTGGCCTTATTTTGGCTAATGATATTAAGTTTTCCACCATCACACAGATGTAGTCCATTTGATTCCTGCGTAACCTTCCTGGTGAAGTCTGTGTTTATAGTTGCCTTTTTTTTTTTTTAAGGTTTTTATTCTGGATTGAGTGAAAGTTTACATGGCAGATCATCAGTTTTACATTCAACAAA
>NW_006408767.1:2456803-2468097 GCF_000296735.1 Chrysochloris asiatica | reverse complement strand
TGGTTCTCAGTCCACAGAACTTCCTTTAGGATGTTTTTCATAGTAGGGTTGGCTTTGGCAAAATCCCTTAGCTTCTGTTTATCCTGGAATGTTTTGATTGCACCATCGTATCTGAGTGACAGCTTTGCTGGGTAGAGGATTCTTGGTTGGCAGTTTTTTTTTTTCTTTCAGGGTTTTATATATGTCTCTCCATTGCCTCCTTGCCTGCATGGTTTCTGCTGAGAGATTTCAGCTTAATCTGATTTGCTTGCCTTTGTACGTAACACTTCTCTTTTCCCTAACTGCTTTCAGGAGTCTGCCCTTATCTTTGATTTTAGAGAGCTTGATTATTATATGTCTTGGTGATTGTCTTTTAGGGTCTATCCTTCCTGGGGTTTGTTGAGCTTCTTGAATGCTTATCTTTTCACTTTTCAGGATGTTAGGAAAATTTTCTTCCAGAAGCTCTTCAACTATCTCCTCTGTGGACCTGTGTGATTCCTGTTCCAGAATGCCAATAATTCTTATGTTACTCCTCTTTATGTTTCCAGCATGAATCTTAGGCCTTCTTCAGATTTTTTATCCTTTTTTGTGCTTTCTCTTCTATCTTAGAAGTATTGAGAGATTTATCTTCTAGCTCACGAGTTCTGGCTTCTAGCTCTTCAATTCTACTCCTTTGCCTTTTCAGTGTATTGCCATTTCTGATATTCTATTATTAATCATTTGGACCTCTTTCTGTAGGTTTTGAATTGTTTCCAATGCTCTATCTATCTTATTTGATTGTTCCTGTAGCACTTTCCTGACTTCTTCCTTATTTTTCTCACCTCCATTGTATAGTGTTTTGATACATTTTATTATCATTTTTCTGAATTCCTTCTCAGGCATTTCTTAACTGCCCATCTTCCAGTATGGAGTGTAGGTCTCCTTCCAGCTCATTTGCCTCAGTCACTTTATCTCGTTTCTGGACATGTGGCTGATATGGTCATCTGTTTCTGTTTTGGGGGCATATTCAGGAGTTATCTGTGGCCTTAATACTTAGATGGGTGTGTATTTTGGTGTTTTTTATGCTTTCTGATTGCCTCCAGGTAGATGTGATCAGGAGATGGGCTTCCCTTTTCACTCTTCTTCCTGAGAAATTTCAAGATGCCATTGCTGGTCATTGTGACATAACTCAGGATTTAAAATTGGGCCTATTTCCTTTTTAGTCTGCCTGTCCCGCTCCAGAATCCCCATTCAGGCCTTTTTCCTTGTGATAAATAGTTCAAGGCTGGCTGTGGCTGTTTTGCACTGCCATTTGGTGTTAAGTGGAAATGGTCACTTTAAATTTCGAGGAGATCTGTGTTCATGTGTAGTAGAACCCTCTGGAGGTGGGGTGGGGTGTCCACTCACTCAGGCACCCCCTCTAGTCACCTGAATGGAGGTGTACAGCCTGTGAGAGACCAATAAACAGATACAAAAATAAAAAAGAATGTCCACACCTTTACTTCTGCGGTTCTGTCAGGCATCCGTAGCTGCTCTGATCCTTCCTCGACTTGGTCTTGCCCAAGATGGTGGCTCTGGGAGCAGCTGAGGACCTTGAATTAGAAAGCAATGGATTTCTTGCTTCTGCTACAAATTCCCCTACCTATAAGCCTTCCAACCTTCTAAATATTCCTTTATATGTGGTTCACAGTTCTGGCACCATCCCCTGAGCCTGCGTGGTCCAGTATTCTGTGTTGTTGCTGACGGAGCTCCTCACTGCACTTCCACCCGATCTGCCATCTTGTTTGTTCTCTATAGTTGCCTTTTATGTTGTTGAAAAAATGGTATTTGCAATTAATGATTCATTGGTCTTGCAAAAATCTATCATGCGATCTATCACCAAGTTCATATTTTCCAACTACTGACCCTTCCTCTTTGTTTCCAACTTTTGAATTCTAATCACCAGTAATTATCAATACAACTTGATTATATGTTTGATCAATTTCAGATTGAAGAAGTCAGTAGAATTCTTCAATGTCATTATCACCAGCTTCAGTGGTTGGTGCGTAAATTTGAATAATACTGGTATTAATTGGTCTTTCTTATAGGTGTATCGATATTGTTCTATCACAGACAATATTGTACTTCAAGCTAGGTCTTGAAATGTTCTTTTTAATGATGAATATGACACCATTCCTCTTGAATTTTTCATTCCCAGCATAGGAAACCATATGATGGTCAGATTCAAAATGGCCAATACCAGTACATTTCTGCTCTCTAAAGCCTAGGATGGAGTCCTGGTGTTGTGCCATAAGATAAGCACTGGACCACAAGGTTTGAACTACAAGGTTGGCAGTTCACACTTACCAGCTACTCCTCAGAAACCCTATACAGGGTCGCTATGAGTCAGAACTGACTCAACAATACTTAATAACAATGCCTTTATGCATTCCGTTTCATTTTTTACAACTTCCAATTTTTAGCATAGTGGTTACAAATCATGCTGCTAATCTCATGGTCAGCAGTTTGAAACTACCAGCTGTTCTATGGGGGAAAGATGAGGTTTTCTGCTTCCGTAAAGATTTATATCCTCAGAAACTCCAGAGCACATAACAACAACAACAATATTTCTTTCATTCCATGTTTAAATTATTAATGCATGTTTGCAGCTGTTTCTCTTCATTTTGAACTGTGCTCCATCAGTAAATGAAGTCCCCAAACTTTACTCCATTAATGTTATCACGGTCAACTGTACTTTGAGGAGGCAGCTCTTCCCCAGTCACATTCTGAGTGCCTTCCAACCTGAGAGGCTCATCTTCTGGTATGATATCTAACAATATTTGGGTGCTGCTCATGTTTTCATTTTCCAGTACTATATCTGACAGTGTTTTGCTGCTCTTCATGAGGTTTTCAGTGACTAAACATTCAGAACTAGTCCACCTCTCCTTCCTAGTCTGTTTTAGTCTGGAAGCTCAACTGAAACCTGTCCACCATAAGTGACCCTGCTGGTTTATAAAATACCAGTGGCATAGCTCCCAGCATCACAGCAACACAAACTGACAGATAATGATTACCTTGTAATTCATCGCTTTCTTCTCAAATTTAAAACATTACATCTATCGTGAAATCATCTTGACTTCCTTTCCATTTCAAAGTTCTGTAACTACACTGTTTATTCGCTCTCTTTGCTTAGTAGTTGTTTCATTTACGAATTGATACCTCTGGTTCCCGAATTTCAGTCTTGTAGGTTTATTTTACTTTGGCTATTTCTATAAGTGGAGTCCTGGTGTGGCACTGTGGGTTAATATGCCAGACTGCAAAACTATTTGAACTACAAGGTTGGTGGTTCAAGCTCACCAGCTGCTCCTTGGAAACCCTATACAGTGATGCTATGGGTTGGGACTGACTCGACGGCACTTAAAAACAACATTTCTATATATGGATTGGTTTGTGTGTGTGTGTGTGTTAATTTTATATCTGACTTTATCTCATGTGTGTCAAGTACGTTAATCTCAGGTTGCTGTCTGTTGTTGTTGGTTCTCTGTTCAAAAATCTCTCTTGAATAATATCTTTGAATCTTGGTCTGCTTTTTACAAATCACGTTAATTTCTGTTAATCTAGAAAGTCTTACTTTCACTATCATATTTGAAGAATTTTGTTGTGTATGTAGTTCTTAGCTGGCAATTTATAATTATTATTATTTTAGAGTTTTATATATGCCATTCTATTGCCTTCTTGCCTTCCTTATTTCTGCCAAGAAGTCAGAATCTGATTTTGTTGCTTCTCCTTGGTAGGTATCATTTATTTTTCCTGAGCTGCTTTTGGGATTCTCTGTCTTTGGTTTTAGAAAGTACTATTATGATGTGGCTTGATGATTTTCTTTTGAAGTCTATCCTGGATAGGGTTTGTTGAGCTTCTTGAGTGTATATCTTCTAGTTTTCATGATATTAGAGAGTTTCTTTTAACAAATCTTCCACAATTTTTTCAGTCCTTTTTAATATTTTCTTTTGTCTCTTCCTGTTCTAGAATTCTGATTACACTTAAGTTATTCTTGATGGTGTTCCAAATAATTTTTAGGCTTTATTCAACTTTTGTTATTGTTCTTTTACTGTTTGTTCCTCTAACAGATTAGTAGTGAGAGATTTGTTTTCAGCCTTGCTAATTTTATCTTCCATTGATTCAGCTCTACTCCTTTGTCCTTTCAGTGCATTACTATTTCCAAAATCTTAGTGTTAAACTTCTGGAATTCTGTATAATGATTTAGTATGTTTTTCCACTTATTTTGTCAGTTTGTTCTTGCATTGTTTTCCTGAATTCTTCTAGAATTTCCTGTGTGTTTTACTTGATTTTGTCGGTGTTTTCCTTGATCTTTCTCTCCATCTGCTGAAGGTACCTAAATATCATCCAACAGTTCTATTGCCATTTCTTTCTCAAAAAGGATTTCTAGCTCTGTACTCTGGTTACTTGTTTTTTTTGCATGTGAGTGTGAACTGAAGTCGTGTGTTGTTTCCAAGACATTGTGGTGATATTGTATTTACATTTAATTTAATTGGTGATTGTATGTTGGTATGTTTTGCCGAGGTGTTCTGTTTGCTTATTTTCTTCATTTGGTTTGATATAGCTGAGTGAGTGAGGTGTGTGCAAACTGCACTTAGGTTTCATCACTTGTTTCCTGGGGGGGTGTGACAGAGGATGTGAATGTGTGTACACTCTCTGTTCACTGTTCATATAGAGCAGTTGAAGAGTGGGTTAGACTGGTGGTGTTCATTGTCTTTCACTGATCATATGGTGCTGAAGTGGGTGATGGTTATTTGGGCTGCAGAAGGCCCAGTTATTGCTGGGCAGTATGGGCATAGCTGCTGTTTCCTGCCAGATGAGAAAACAACAATAGCACACACATACACGTACACACACACACAGAAAAAAAAAAAAAAAAAACTAGGGAGACGGTTAAAAGAATAGAGATAAAGGAAAACAGAATAGTAAAGAAAACATAGGAAAAAAGGAAAGGAAAAGAGAAAAGGAAACAAGAAACAGAAAAAGGAGGGAAGGGAAGGGAAAAAGAAGAGAGAAAACTGGGGGCAGTTGGTGTTCCTGCAGGCTAAGGAGGCATTGGGGGCAGGCACCCAGTACAGGTCAGTGTGCTCTGTTGTCAGGGCTCTGGAGTTCTTGCCAGCCTAAAGATGTCTGGGGATAAGGCAGCCGGTCCTGAGAGGAATTACTGGCAGCCTAGCAAGCGGCTAGGGACAAGGTACCTGGTCTTGGAAGGAGTTGGCTTAGATGGTGGGGCAGGGGACGGACACTGTAGGGGGCTTCGTGATCTTGCAAGACAATGCACATCTGCACACCTCTGCCCACATTGTTGACGCTGCAAAAATCTCATTTCTTGAAAGCAGACCTTCGAAGACCGAGATTCACTTCTGAGGAAGAAGTGAAGATAGTGGTACATTCGTGGCTCACAGCTCAGTCTAAAACATACTTTAATACGGGAATATGAAAGCTTGTTAACAGATGAACAAAGTGTATTGAAAAGCAAGGAAATTACATCCCAAAATTATTATTTTTGTTTTTTGGTGTGGTTGTTTTTTTGTTTGTTTGTTTGTTTTTTTGTAAAAGCTGATTAAAATAAATGCTACTGCCAGCGTGTGGATAATTTTTTTACTACTCTAGCATAAACACTGAGTCATTCTCCTCAAAGGGTAGATTCAAATCTGTTCAGATATTAATAAAAAAATTTTCAGAAGCATTGGTCTGAACCAGTGAACTAATATCTAGATGTTGATTTGTTGTCACTGTTGAGTCAATTCTGACTCAGAGCGACTCTGTACAGGGTTTCTCCAAGGAGCAGTTGGTGGCTTTGAACCACTGACTTTGTGGTTAGCAGTCTAGTGCTTATCCTACAGTGCCACACACAATGTTGATTATGTATCATAAAGTAAACACTGAAGGAGATTCAAAGGCTGTGTTCTAACCACACTCCTAGTTCCTGGAAAGGAAATCTGAGCAATACACACCTCCACATCCCTCAGGGAGTCATAGTTACATGGTCATGGTAATGTTGTTGTTATTAGGTGCCATTGAGTGAGAATGAAACACTGCCTGGTCCTGGGCCAACCTCACAATCGTTGCTATGCCTGAGTCCAGTGCTGCTGCCATTGTGCCAATCCATCTCGCTAGGATCTTCGTCTTTTTCTCCGATCTTCCACTTTACCAAACATGATATCCTTCTCCAGTGACTGGTCCCTTCTGACAAAATGTCCGAAATATAAAAGATGAAGTCTGGTCATCCTGACTTCCAAGGAGCACTCTGGCTGTACGTCATTCAATATTTTGTCCATAGAATCCTCCACTACCACAAGTCAAGGTTTCAATGAACCTGTGCATACTTAATAGTTTAAAATCAGGGAAGGTGTATGCTAGGGTATCCTTTCACCATACTTACTCAAAATGTATGCTGAGCAGATTATCTGAGAAACTGGATTATATGAAGAAGAATGTAGCATCAGGATTGGGGAAGACTCATTAACAACCTGTGATATGTAGATGATACACTTTGCTTGTTGGAAGCAAAGAGAACTTAAATATTTACTGATGAAGATCAAAGAGCTCAGTGTTCAGTATGGATTGCCCTTCAATAAAAAAGAAAATTAAAATCCTCACCACTGGACCAATAAATAACATCATGATAAATGAAGAAAAGATTGAAGTGATTGAAGACTTCATTTTGCTTGGATACAGTATCAACACTCATGGAAGCAGCAGTCATTTGTCTATTGCATCAGACAAATCTGTTGCATAAGTCCTCTTTAAAGTGTTTAAGAGCAAAGATACCAGTTTGGGGACTAAGATGGGCCTGGCCCAAACCATGGTATTGCCAATAGCCTCATATGCATGTGAAAGTTGGGCAGTGAATACAGAAGACCATAGAAGAATTGATGACTTTGAGTTTGATGTTCAAAAAGAATATTAAAAGTGCCATTAACTGCCAGAAAAACAATCAAATCTGTATTAGAAAAAGTACATCCAGGCTTCTTAGAAGCTAAGACGGTGAAACATCGTCTCTCATTCTTCAGGCATACTTTCAGGAAGGACTGGTTCCTTGAGAAAGACATCATCTGGGTAAAGTACATTGTCAGTGAAAAAGAAGAAGATCCCCAACATGGTGGATTGGCACAGTGGCAGAAGCAATGGGCTCAAGAGTTAACAGTTGTCCATGACCAGGTAATGTTTCATTCTGCTGTGCCTATGGTTGCTACAAGTCAGAGCTGACTCATCAACACAAAACTATAACAACAATATGAGGCTTTCCCTATTTCCTCAGCTGACAAGTGAGGATTAAATTCAGAGGGTCCATTCTCAAAGGATCACTGAATTTAAGAAGTCCATGATTCAGTCTCTGCCTAGAGCTTCCAAACAAGGGGACTCTGGGGACTGAGGCCCTGTGTGATGTCACCAGGCTTTGTGAAGCAGGCAGGTTAAGTACACCACTCTGACAGGCTGCAAGCACCTTCATCATTGGCTTGGGATCCAGGTCCCATGAAGTGAGTCATTCAGAAGCAAGTGCCATCTCCCAGCTCATTCAACATAGTACCTGCCTAATCTGGTTTATGACTCTTCTTGGACAACCATATCAATGGTAGGCACTGAGCTCATGGGCTATCAAATAGCTGAATCTTGGATGCTGTGCTGGTTTAGGGGATGGGGATTTAAATATTACATTTTGCTTTTTTAAAGAGGGGGAGTAGTCAGAAGTCCCCAAACTGGGTTACACCCTCCTAGAGTAGGATGTGGCATTGTAATGACTTAAATATTTGAAAAAGAGGACCAATTTTCATTATCTATCCCTTGGTGGTGGTGGTGATTATGTGCCGTGGAGTTGATGCCAACTCATAGTGACCCTGTTTCCGAGGCTGCACATTTTTATGGGAGTAGAAAGCCTCATCTTTCTCCCACAGAGCAATAAGTCGATTCAAATCACGTGGTTATCAGGTCCACTAGTAACCCATTAAGCTACCAGAGCTGCTTATATATCACGTAGTGCCTCTCAAAATTTATACCAACTTCCGGAAAGATGGCGGAATAGGCAGACACACTACACAGACCCTCTACAACAAAGATACAAAAGACAAAATAATATAAACAAAGTTGAAAATTCTGGCTCCCTGAACTTCAGAAGTAAGGCTAGAGATGAGGATGGAGTACTTGCTGAGAGGAGATGCCAAGCAGAGATGGTGAGAGAGGGAGACGGACTGGTAAAGGGCTCGCCAGATGTTGCTCAACCATCTTGTGAGCAGTTTTGGAAGCAGAGGGAGGCCTAACAGAGAAGATTTGCATGGGCAACGGAAAAGGAGCAATTTGTTATTTTCCCCCACACTCTCCTGGTGACCAGACATGTGACCAGCTCTTACCCTAGCACAGACCCTGCTCTTGAGGAGTTTGGAGCCATGTGGTTGAGAGCCACTTCAGTGTGAGGTGGAGGCCAGATGTGCTGCTTTGGTGTGCCACTCTGGTACTTGGATTCAGGTGGGCTTGACTCCCAACCTACAAAACCTGTAGAGCCAGCAAACAAGTATTTAATCAGTCACCCTGCCTCCAGCTACCCTGTGGTCCTAACAGACACTGAAACCAGCTCATCAAAGGCCTATGTGAACTGCAATAGTTAAAGTGAATGGAGACAAATGCTATTAACTGTTGGTGCATGGAAGGGATTGCAACCATGTAATGAAGCAAAGTATATGATTTGTTGAATGTAAAGCTGATGACTACTCTGTAAACCTTCACTCAATTCATGATAAAAAGTTTAAAATTAAAAACAAAAAAATAGTAAACTGAAAGTAATAGAAAAAATTTATATTAGATAAATACACGATTTATTTTTTAAAATTAGAAAATTGTAGATCTTATATAAAAATCAGTATTATGATTGTCCTAGAAAAGCTGTCATTTAAAATATGCATGTTTTTACAGAAAAATTAGCTGTGACATTATATAAAGCATAATCTATTTTTCCTGCTCTAAACATTCACATTTTAAAACAAATCAGATGATTAAATCCAGATTTAGGATTTTTGTTTTGTTTTGCTTTGTGAGGGCGCTTTGTTATTAGTTGCATTCTTTTCTTCTTAACAAAATTCTTTTAATTAACTCTCAGGTTTTCTGAATGTACTTAAAAATTGGATTTACTATACATACAAATCATCACTGAAATAATATACTTTGCAAATTAATTATGCTTCTAGCATGCAAATTCTTTATATTTGAGTGAAAATATTGAGTGAACATGACTTCCTTCTGAGGAGACAGAGCTGAAAAACTCACCAAAGACCTCTGAGGTCTTCCTCTTCGCAGGAGAGGTTTTCCTATATTTTGAAGAGTGTGGAAGGTGGGCTGTGCTGGGAGTTGGGTTCTTTGTACATGTTCCAGAGAATTAATATGAGATCTGCGTTATGAAAATGTAATAAAAGAAAAATTAATAAAATAAGAAGAAAGTTCATATGCCGGCAAAATGTCCCCTAAGTTTTCTTAATATAGTAGAATTTTTCAATATTTCTGAATATAAAGCTGTTTTAATCCATGCATTTTTCCCAATTAGAAGTTATCTTCTCTTATACCTTTGATACTTTTTCTTGTGTAATCAAATATTTCATTTCTGAAGTGTTATTCATTCAAGGCACTCTTCTTGTGGAACTCATTGCCAGAGTGCAAAATCCCAGGTCCTGGGAGAAGGTTCCTATGTTAATAAACTCTCCATCTCAAGGACAGTTTGAATGGCAAGGTGGGTGGTTCAAACTACCGGCCCCTTCTTGGAAACCCTATACAGAGTTATTATGAAGTAGAACTGATTCGATGGCTCTTTACAACAGCAACAACAATCTGACTTTATATTCACCCTTCCATGACTCTACCTTCCTTGATCCAACATCTTCAGGACCTATTCCTACATATACCCAGGTCCTGATGGCACATGATGGCTGAGATATGCAGGTCCCTTGGGCCTTTACAGACCTAGCATTTTCCCATCAAGTGATGTGTGACTTTAGCTATTGATCTGATAACCAGGAGATTGAAGGGAAAGACTGAGAGAGGGTTTGTGTTGCCTTGCAAAGCAGAGGCCTCTGTATCATCGTCAAGCAAAGCAGGAGAGCTCATCTATAATGAAGAGGAGTCAGCCATTTTTCTAGGCCCAGAGGGTTCCCTCTAGTTCTAGGCACTAGGATTTTACATTCTCCAGTGATTTCACCCCAATGGCTCCACCCAAGTCTCAGAGTCTCAGTCCTTCTATGGCTAGACTAGCTATAATTGTGAATGTCCTGGAGCTCTAGGACATGTTAATCAAATCCTATGAGTAGTTCTCGGAGTCCTGGTGTGGCACTATGGGTTAATGCGCCAGGCTGCAAAGCCATTTGAACTGCAAGGTCGGCAGTTTAAGCTCACCAGCTGCTCCTTGGAAACTCTGTACAGGGTCACTATGGGTCGGAATCAACTCCCTTTGGTCATGGGAGGTGAGAGTCCTTTTACGCACTGTGAATCTTATATTTTGCCTTAAATTGGAGATGAATCATTCTTACCCTTTCATTGCCGTCCTCAAACTCATCAATAGCATACAACAATATACATACCCATCTAAGTATTAAGTCTACAGATAACCTCTGAAGATGCCCAAAAAACAGAAGCAGATGACCATATGCAAGTTCAGGATGAAGCTGAAGAAAATTAAGACAACTCCACAACAGCCAAAATATGAACTTGACGTCATCACACCTTAAACATACCCCACCTGAATTTAGAGATCATCTCAAGAACAGATATGATGCATTAGATACTAAAGACTGAAGACCAGAAGAGTTGTGTGATGACATCAAAAACATTATGCAGGAAGAAAGCAAAAGGTCATTAAGAAGACAAGAAAGAAGGAAAAGAACAAAATGGATGTCAGAAGAGACTCTGAAAATTGCTCTCCAGCATAAAGATGCTAAAGCAAATGGAAGAAATGGGACATAAAAAAGCTGAACAGACAATTTTAAAGGCCAGCTCCAGAAGACAAAGTCAAATATTATAATTAACTGTGCAGAGACCTGGAGTTAGAGAACCAAAAAGGAAGAACATGCTCAGCATTTCTCAAGCTGAGGGAACTGAAGAAAAAATTCAAGCCTCAACTTGCAATATTGAAGGGTGTGGCACTGTGAGTTAATGTGCCAGACTGCAAAGTGATTGGAACTGCAAGGTTGGCGCTTCAAGTTCACCATCTGCTCCTTAGAAACCCTATACAGTGTTGCTATGGGTTGGAACTGACTCGCCGGCATTTTACAACAACAACAAATTGGCAATATATTGAACAATGCAGAAAGCATCAAAAA
>NW_006408767.1:2454639-2456703 GCF_000296735.1 Chrysochloris asiatica | reverse complement strand
AGTTTTACATTCAACAAATCATACACCTTGTTTCATTACAATGATTATAATCCCCTCCATGTACCATCAGTTAACAATATTTCTCTCTATCCACTTTAACTTTTTTTTTTTTTAAAACAAAACAGACAAACAAAAAAAAAACACCACTCAGGCATATATAAAAATTTACATCTCCAAAGGGCACATTCTGCAAGTCAGCCTCCTGGCCACCAGCTTTTAGTCCCTCTCTTCCCATGAATCTAGAGTTCTTAGCCGCTCCCACTCTCCATGACCCCATCTCTGGTTCCGTCTCTGGCATCACTGCTTCTCTGGATAAGGTCCTGCATTCTTCTTGTGCTCTTCTCCCTTGATGGTCCTAAGGTCCTCTGTTTCTGGACTGTAAGATTAACCACTCCCCTGTTTTTGTTACAAAACTTCTACCTTTACAATTGTAACAGTAACAATTAGTCATGATAACAATTATTCACTATTGAATCATGCGAATCTTATCCCCATCTCTTTTCACCAGACCCATCTAGACAAGATGAAAACTGTTCAATGGAGACTCTTTCTCCCCCCGCCCCCCACCCCATACTCTTAAACTAAACTCTCTCTTGAAACCTTATAAGCCAGTCACTTCATGCCTATATTGCCCCCTCATTTTAGGTAGCCAATGTCTAAGTTTCCCATCCCTATCTACCATGTGTACAGAGGGGATAGCACTGATACTTCATGTGAAGACTCCTTCCCTCTCTGTTGGTATTTAGAGTTACTACCTCCAGGGATATAGGTCATGTTCATCAAATTGTAACAATTTACTCTTGTTTCTTTTATCAAAATTTTTTTTTTCTGTTTTTTGTGTGTGTTATCTTCCTCTAGTTGAGTTCTGATTATCCAGCTTTAGAGGCTAGGTCAAATGAGTACTGTCTGCAAGTTTGGGTGTTCTTGTACATCTCCCCTCACTTCATATTAGCTGGATGATACACTCTCAGCTCTAGCCCTCTGTGGCTATGTGCTTGTCCATGGCCTCAAATGTCCCCAGGTCTCACCACACTTTGGACCAACCAACCCTTCCTATTCTCTCTCTCATCTCCAAGTCAACAAGAGTCAATGGACTGTGGTTGAACTCAGCCCATTTCTTCATTGCTGCATTTCCCCCTCTTCCACTGGCCAGTAGATCAATGTGGTTGCCAGCAAGTTTACATGCCTGTTTATGTGTTCCCTTTGAGTTTCAGTCTTAGAGGGGCGTTTGTCCTGAAGAAACTTGATTGCTTGCCCTGATGGCTTCCTGGCGAACAGCTTGCTTATTCTTGTAGTAGCTCATCATGCTGACATTTTTGTTGAGGGTTTTTCCTGATGATCTTTCCTTTAAAGATGTATCTTCTGTTGCTCTAGCTGTTCCAGGCTAGTCTGATTTGTCCTTGCTAGTGGGAATGTCCCACCTCATGAGGTTCTGGATGGAACTCAGGATTCCACCTAAGGTCCGATACTCTGCAAAGGCTTTGCAAGAGGCCTATTTCACTGGGCAAGTTGTAGAATACCTTTGAGGTATTTCAATCAGTTATAGGCTGAAGATGTGCTTACAAGTTTTCTGTAATCATGTTTCCCAACATTCCTTTCTATCCCACTCACGTGCCTATTTTACAATAGTCGTCAAGGGAAACCAATATTCATAAGACAGTCAAGCGTTTTAGTATTATTTCCTCTTTTGAAGCTGTGCCTAAATCCCTGTATCATAGAGCCCTGTTGTTCCAAGGTTGAGTATGCATCACTATTTACCTCTGTCCCAATAAGGCCATGCAAACCTGTCTCAGTGTTCCCCTATCTGTCTTGTTCTTCTACATCCTCCCTCTTCTTGCATTGTCCTCTCCAACACCCAAACTAAATCCCTCACCCTAACCCCGCTGTTGTGGTTACCTTATATTCCATTAACTCTTCCCTCCATTTAAGACAGTCTGTTTTATCCTGTAATCTACCTGACCTTCCCACCACCTGGATGTCTGTTCCTCTGTGTTTACCTTCTTTCACATTGTAATTGTTTTGATCATAGACTGACCTCCCAGATCCTCTGTTCTTGTAATTTTA
>NW_006408767.1:2445595-2454539 GCF_000296735.1 Chrysochloris asiatica | reverse complement strand
TTGAATGTGAAACTGATGATGTGCCCTGTAAACTTTCACTCAATCCACAATAAAAACCTTAAATTAAAAAAAAAAAAAGAAAGAAAGAAACAATTGGAGGTGGGAGGATGCTCCTGAGTTGTTTTCTACCCCAGAAGTTTTGATTAACACTTCATTTCCTGAGTAAACTAAAAAAAAAAAAAAAAAAACAGTGGAAGGAATACAAAAAGTCACTGTACCAAAAAGAAAGGGTAAGTGTTCAATCATTTCAAGAGGTAACATATGATCAAGAGTCAATTATACTGAAGGAAGAAGTCCAAGGTGCACTGAAAGCATTGGCAAAGAACAAGGCTCCAGGAATTGATGGACCACAAATTGAAATCCTTCAACAAACTGATGCAGCACCAGAGGCACTCACTCATCTGTGCCAAGAAATCTGGAAGATAACTACCTGTCCACTGGAGGAGATCCATATTTGTGCCCATTTCAAAGAAGAGAGGTAACCCAAAGGAATGCGTAAATCATTGGACAATTTCATTAATATCTCATACAAGTATAATTTTGCTAAAGATAATTTAAAAAACAGCTGCAAACATACATTGACAGAGACCTGCCAGAGGTTCAAGCCAGATTCAGATGAGGACATGGAATGAGGTATAATTGCTGATGTCAGATAGATCTTGACTGAAAGCAGAGAATATCAGAAAGATGTTTGTGCTTTATTGAGTATGTAAAGGCTTATGATTGTGTGGATCATGACAAGCTATGGACAACATTGCAGAGAATGAATATTATAAAACACTTAATTGTGCTCATGAGGGACCTGTACATAGACCAAGAGTCAGTTGTTTGAACATAACAAGGAGACACTGAATGGTTTAAAATTAGGAATGGTGTGTGCCAGGGTTGTATTCTTTCACCATGTTTATTCAATCTTTATGCTAAGCACATAATCCAACAAGATGGATTATATGAAGAAAAACATGGCATCAGGATTGGAAAAAGACTCATTAACAACCTGTGATATACAGGTGATATAACCTTGCTTGCTGAAAATGAAGAGGACTTAAAATACTTAACTGTTGAAGATCAAAGACCACAGCCTGCAGTATGGGTTGTACCTCAATGTAAAGAAGACAAAATTCCTCACCACTGGACCAATAAGCAATAACCATATAAATGGAGAGAAGATTAAAATTGTCAAAGACTTCATTTTGCTTGGATCAACCATCAACACACCATGGAAGCAGCGGTCAAGAAATTGCATTGGGCATATTACATTGGGAAACTTTGCTGCACAAGTCCTCTTTAAAGTGTTCAAGAGCAAAGATTTCAGTTTGAGGACTAAGGTGCACCTGACCCAAGTCATGGTATTTTCAATAACCTTATATGCATGTGAAAGTTGGACAGTGAATAAGGAAGACCATAGTTGGAGGAGTATTTTGAAAGTACCATGAGCTGCCAGAAAAACAAACCAATCTGTATTGGAAGTAGTACAGCCAGAATGCTCCTTAGAAGCCAGAATGGCCAGACTTTGTATCTCATACTTCAGACATACTGTCAGGGGGACCAGTCCCTGAAGTAGGATATCATATTTGTTAAAGTGGAGGGTCAGAGAAAAAGAGGAAGACCCCCAACTAGGTAGAGTGGCACAGTGGCAGCAGCAATGGATTCAAATGTAACGACGACTGTGAGGTTGGATCAGGATCACTTTTGTTTCGTTCTATTTTGCACAGGGTCGCTATAAGTCAGTACCAACTCGATGGCACCTAACAACAACATATCCCTTTATTGTGCTATCCAGAGCATTCCTTTCCACTAGTTCCCATCAGTGAGATTTGAGCAAATACCTGCTGCAGTTCACCAGAGCTATTGGCACTCCACTTCCCACCAGTTCTCAAAGCCCATGTTAGAACCTGCTCCCTAGAAAGGCCCCCAGTACCAAGTGTTGGTGGAATTCCCCAGGAAACAGTTTCTGAGGCTGAAGTTTGCCTTTAGAAGTATATGGGAGAGTGTATATGGGAACAACATCTACAAGAAAGGGAGGAAAACAGGGTTGTGCAGAGGAGATGGGGCCATGATGCAGTTGTAAGAAGGGCTTTGCCATGGCAGCTCTGCGGCTGAGATGGCTCTTTAAGGTTGAAATAAATTGAGACAAAAGATTGGGCCCATTGCTCAGCCTTTGAATTCAAGTTTTCTGATAGAAGGAGCATTTCCTAGATGAAGCATCTAGCTTTCACCAAGGGTAGTGCTTGAGAAGGAGCTCAGCTGTGAACTGTCAGAAGCCAATACTCCCAGCAGTTGGGAGATGAGAGATCTGGATGACAGAGTACATTCCCTTCTGCACAAGCCATTTTATCCAGGTGTGTTCAGTTTACCTTGGGTAGGGACAAGGCCCTGTTTTGGTGGTTAGATACCACAAAAGTGTTAGGGTCACTAAGTTTGTAAAATGGTAGTAGTAGGGTCAGAACCTCTTAAACTTCAGGGGGAATAATTCAGCCCTAACTTGAAGAAGAAAGTCACCTCTGAAGTTAGTGTTGCTGATACCCCTCTCACCAGCCCATGTCTGTTGACCTTGGTAATAGAGGGTGTCCTTGAGACACAATCTTGTGATGGTGGGATCTCTGGTCTCCTAACTGATTATAGCATGTCATTCTCTGAGTCAATACATGTTCTCATACATGTCTCTTTAAACATATGGCATAACCTAGTAAGTGAGTGAGTCCCTTTACTTTAAGGCCATATTGCTAATGATGGAATTGCTTCTGCATATGGTATGATATCTTCAAGTTAACTAAACACTGTCAAAATGGTTCTATCTATTTTCAATTCTATCATCGGTAGAAAAGAGTTCTCAGGACCCACTTTCTCTCCAATATGCAATATTGTATGCTTTTACATTTTAGCCATCCAATTAGTGCCAAATCAGAGTTTTAAAATAATGACCTATGCTGGCACTACAAGATGGATTGGGCCAAAGTAAAGGGTCAACCTTTTATCACATTATTTCTCTTAACTGTCTGCTCAGACTGTGGGCCAGTGACTTTAAATAGTTTATAAGCGCATTTCACATTTTCATATTGAGTAATATTATGAATATTAGTTTTAAGATTTTTGCTAATCAGTGGGAAATTAATACAATTTATGTTATCCAAGTATGGAATAAGGACTAATATTAAAATGATTTTATTGTTATAACACTGAAATATCTAATATAGTGTCTCTTATATCCTTCTGATTTAGGCAATTTAAACATGGGCCTTCAAAAATGCTAAGTTTACAATGAGAAGCATTATAGTTCAGTATTTATTCTATGGGTCCATTATATTTGGGATATGGACAGCTCTGTTACTCATTCATTTTCACCATACTTATGAGAACAACCAGGAGAAGAAATTTCAGAAGTCTGAATCAGTTTGGTCCCTTGAAAAAAATGTGCATCTGCAAGCTACCCAGGGTTCAGAGCAAATGCAAAAACCACACTTAAGAAAAGAATGGTCTGCAGAAAATAAACCTGAAAAACAGAAAGCAAATTTTAAATTCCGTAAGTAACTTGGTTTTCTTTGTTAGCTATTTCGAGAGGAGAATACAGCACAACTTTAATGTTTTGAAGTGTAAAAAAATATCCTTACTAAAGAATTTGATCATTTAGTTAAGAAATATTGAAAATATACATAGTACATATATGTGCAGGAAACATACATGTACTATGCATATTTCAATATTAAAATATACAGTATTCATCCCACAAATTTAACAGTTTTTAACATAGTTTACTTTATTTACATCATATATTTCTTTTTTAAAAATAGTTACAGAAAAAAACCACACTGTTATTCTTTTTCCGCCTTCTAACCCCAGAAGGAAGGAGCTCTGGTAGCACAGTGGTTACGAATCAGGCTACGAACCTTAAGGTCAACAGTTCGAAACTATCAGCTGTTCTGCGGTTGAAAGATGAGGCTTTCTGCTCCCGTAAAGATTTCCAGCCTTGGAAACCCTGTACAGGGTCGCTATGAGTCGGAACCGACTCCACAGCACATAACAACAACAACCCTAGAGAGGAGTCACTACCCTGAATGGTGGATGGGCAGCCTTCTCATGTTATTTGTTATACTTCTGCATATATTATTCCTAAACAGTATGTAGTGTTATGTTCTTAATACTTTTGTAAATGCTCCATTGTACATACATAACTTTGATAAATTGCTTTTCACTCAGATGTCTGCAAGATTTTTTCTCAGATTCACATATGTGTTACTCCAGTATAAACCAAAGAAAGTTGAAGGAAGAAAATATACAGGTCCCTCTGCCTCGATGACTGCTTGGCCTCAAACCTGTCCTACTGAGCAGAATGCACATGCGAGACACCAAAGTTCCATTTCAGGTCCTCTGGACCCTTCCCTCAGTCACACCTCCATCTGGTTCTCACAGTCTTAACATTCAGATGGTGACAGAAAGCAAAGCAGGGTGAGGGATGAGTGTTGCTGACGATAGCTTGCTACTGCTCTTTCATAGTTTATAGTTCTGCTTCATTCTTCAGCATTTTTATAGTGTGAACACATCAGATTTCATTGAACCATTCCCAGCTGATGGGCACTGAGGTTGATTCTGGTTGATTCTAATTACAAATTGAGTCTTAGTGTGACGCTATAGGAATAAGGCACTGTCGGTTTGAGCCACAAGGTTAGTAGTTCAAACTCACCAGCCACTTCTTGGAAACCCTATACAGGGTCGCAATGAGTTGGCACTAACTCAGCAGCACTTAACAACAACAACAATTACAAACTGGTGTTGTGAGTTTCTTGATATGCATAACATACACACATACACATTTAAAAGTGCATATAATTCTATATTTACATAAACTGTACATGCTTTTTAAAATTTTTTAAATAGAAATTATTAAAGCATTCACCCTGTATCACCAATATTGAGTAAACACACTGATGATGAAAAAAAAATGATGGTGTCTCTTATTTTAATTTGCAACCAGTGTGTTTTTACAAAGGTGACCAGGGACTTAAATTCTGGTCCCTGATGCATCCCAGTACCTAGTGCAGTGCCTGGCACCTAGACAACTGCAACTAAAGGAGCATCCATTCACCAAGGGATGGGAGCCTATGTCCTTCCTTTCTCACAGGGCCACTCATGACTTTCAACTCAGATTGATATCTCTGACCTGAACAGTTTTCCCTTTTTTGTTACCACTTGTGACTTTATCAGTTGTACACAAACCACTTGAACTTGTCATTGTTAACTGTCATCGAGTTGACTCCCATCTCATGGTACATTGGGATCAGACTGTTGTGACCCATGGGGTTTTCACTGGCTGATTTTCAGAGGCAGCTTGCCAGGCCTTTCTTCCGTGTCCATTTTAGTCTGGAAGTTCCACTGAGAGCTGCTGAACATCACTGAAACTTGTTTAGCAACACACAAGCTTCCGCTGACAGATGAGCAATGGCTGCACTTGTGATGCACTGGTCAGGAAGCAAACTCAAGTCTCCTCAATGGATGGCAAGAATTCTACCACTGAACTCCAAGGGGTTGAGCCAGATAATTTTTCAAATGTTTTCTTGGACATTGTACATTTTAAAATTCTTGTCCTCTGTTCCATGTATTAAAGTCTTCATGCCCCACCTAACTTGTAACTACCAAAGGTAGTTAATATCATGTTTACTTTATAATTCTTCATCCCTTTTTTTCAGGAGTGTAGTGGATTATGAGTTGGGCTGCTAATTACAAGGTCAGCAGCTCAAATTTACCAGCTTCTTTGTGAGAGAAAGATGAGGCTTTGTTCTACCCCATAAGGTTTTCCAGCCTTGGAAATTCTATTCATGACCACTATAGTTGGAACCAACTCAGTGGCGCACAATGACCACCACCACCATCACTTACTTTATAACCCACCCATCCCTTGGGTAAATATTTGGCGACTAACCAAAAAGGCTGGTATTCGGATACACCCAAAAGTGCTGTGGAAGAAAAGTCTGACAACCAACTTCTGAAAAGTCTCAGTCACTGAAAACTAGTTTCACCATGAAACATATGAATAAGACTGCCATGAGTTGGGATCCATTCTTTCATCACTAGGCATAATTATCAAAGATGCTAATTATATTAAAATTATGAAGTCACCAATAAGCTGTATGGTAGGAAAGGTTGCATTTAAGGGCGATTTTTAAGTAAACAAATGGAAACCGATAGAGTTTCTCTAATCCTCAAGCAAAAAATTAGAAAGATGTTTTGTTGTTGCTGTTGTTAAATGCTGTCGAGTCTGTTCTGACTCACAGTGACCCTATATAGGGTTTCCGAGTAGCAGTTGGTGTGTGAGTTCGAACAGCCAAACTGGCAGTTCTTATCACTTGTGCTTTATTGACTATGTAAAGGTTTTCAATTGTGTGGATCATAACAAGCTATGGATAACATTGTGGAAAATGTGTATTTTAGAACACTTAATTATGCTCATGAGGATCACGTACATAGACCAAGACGCAGTCATTCAAACAGAACGAGGGTATATTGAATGGTTTATAATCAGCAAAGATATGCACCAGGGTTGTAAACTTTCACCATCCTTATTAAATCTGTATACTTAGCAAATAATATAAGACACTGGGTTATATGAAGAAGGATATTGCATCAGGATTGGAGGAAGACTTATTAGCAACCTATGATGGGTTGCTAAGAGGATACAACCTTGCTTGCTGGAAGCAAAGAGGACTTAAAATACTGATGAAGATCAAAGAGCACAGTTTTCAGTATGGATTGCACCTCACTGTAAAGAAAATGAAAATCCTCACAACTGGACTAATAAATAACATCAATATAAATTGGGGTAAAGAGTGACGTCATCAAAGACTTCATTTTGCTCAGATCAACCATCAACACTCATGGAAGCAGCAGTCAAATAATACAGTTACATGATTGCATTAGGCAAATCTTCTGTACAAGACGTCTTTAAAGTGTTAAAGAACTAAAGTGCACCTGACCCAAGTGATGGTATTTTCCATAGCCTCATATGCATGACAAAGTAGGGTAATGAATAAGGAAGACCAAAGAAGAATTGATGCATTTAAGTTATGGTGTTGGAGAAGAATGTTAAAAGTACCATGAACTTCCAGAAGAGCAAACAAATCCGTGTTGGAAGAAATATAGCCAGAGTTTTCCTTAGAAGCCAGGGTAGTGAGACTTCGCCTCTCATACTTCAGACATGTTATCAGGAGAAGGACATCATCTTCAATAAAGTGGAGGATCAGCAAAAAAGAGGAAGACCCCCAACAATAACATAGTGAATATCAGACTCTCCCAGAGTTAATTCTTGCCCTTCTCTCTCTTCTGATGCCTAGCTCTACCTTGGGCATCACCTTTGAGGTAGCCTTTGGAACTTGCATCTCTACTTTCAGGCTTGCCCCCATCAAAGTCCAGCTCCACACTGATACATAAATACACAGATGACCTTCTTGAAAATCTGACCATGTCTTTTCTCTGGTGCTCAGACCTCATAAAGGAGTCTAGCATAGGCTTTCTAGGATCTGTCCCAGGGCAGCTATCTCAGTCTGACCCAAAGGGATTTGGCTTCAGCCTCATCTCCCTCCAGTCCCTTATTGTATCAGTTTATAGTCAGCAACATGTAGCATGAAGGTAATTTTTTAAATGGCTGCAACAATACATTGACAGAGAACTGCCAGAGGTTCAAGCCAGATTCAGACTAGGACATGGAATGAGGGCTATCGTTGCTGATGTTAGATGGATATTGGCTAAAAGCAGAAAATACCTGAAAGATGTTTACATGTGCTTTATTGACTATGCAAAGGTTTTTGACTGTGTGGATCATGACAGACTATGGACAACATTTCAGGTAACGAGTATTCTGGAAAACTTAACTGTGCACATAAGGAACCTGTACACAGATCAAGAGGCAGTTGTTTGAACAGAACAAGGGGACACGAAAAGGTTTAAAACCAGGGAAGATGGTGCCAGGGTTATATTCTTTTACCACACTTATTCTATGTACTGAGAAGTTGAATCATAGCAAGAATAACATGGCATCTGAATAGGAGGAAGACACATTAACAACCTGCGACATGCAGATTACACAATCTTGTTTGCTGAAAGCAAAAAAGAGGACTTAAAATACTTACTGCTGAAGTCCAAAGACCACAGCCTGCAGTGTGGGTTGCGCCTCGATGTAAAGAAAACAAAAATCCTCACCACTGGACCATTAAATAACATCATGCTAAACAGAGAAAAGACTGAACTTGTCAAAAAACTTCATTTTGCTAGCACCCACTATTAACTCTCATGGAAACAGCAGTCAAGACATCTAATGACATATTGCAATAGGCAAATCTGTTGCACAAGACATCTTTAAAGTGTTCAAGAGCAAAGATGTTAGTTTGAGAAGTAAGGGGCAAGTCATGGTATTTTCATTAACTTCACATGCATGTGAAAGTTGGACAATGAATAAGGAATTTTGCCCACAGAATCCTTCAATACTTCAAGTTGAGGCTTGATTTTTTTTTTTCCAATTCTTTCAGCATGATAAATGTTAGTTTGCTAACTCAAGGTCTTTGTACATTTCATTATAATGCTTGGCTTTGTCTTTTGGACTGTCCTTTGAAATAGTCAATCTTTTATGTTGTTTAGGGAGTCCTGGTGTGGCTCTGTGCTAATGCGCTAGACTACAAACCCATTTGAACTGCAAGGTTGGTGGTTCAACCTCACCAGCTGGTCCTTGGAAACCCTATACAGGGTCACTATAGGTTGGAATCGACTCGACAGCACTTAACAACGACAAATATCATTCTTGAAAAACACAATTTGGGTGTTAGAAAATAGAGTTTAGTCTCTAGAAGACATTTACAGTACATGTTGTTGTTGTTGTCAGGTGCCATCGAGTCGGAACCAACTCATAGTGACCCCATGCACAGCAGAACAAAACAATGTCCGATCCTGGGCCAACCTC
>NW_006408767.1:2415651-2444472 GCF_000296735.1 Chrysochloris asiatica | reverse complement strand
CGGTTCCAACCCATAGCGACCCTGTACAGGGTTTCCAAGGGTGTAAATCTTTACGGGAGTAGAAAGCCTTATCTTTCTCCCGCCGAGCGGCTGGTAGTTTCGAACTGCTGACCTTAAGGTTCGCAGCCCGATTCGTAACCACTACGCTACCAGAGCTCCTTTACAGTACATAGCCACTAAGAAAACCTTATTACACGATTCAAATTTCTTAAAACTTTTTGGAAGTTGTTCTTTAAGTCTTCCATCGTTTACTTGTAACAGTATATATTGATAGGCCTACCTGTTTCTTTATTTTGTTGCACTATTATTTAATGTATACAAGCTATTGCTGTGGTGTCTTTACTGTGAACTTGCATCTCAGTATAAAATTACTTCCTGTAATGCTCCTCCCAGTGAATTTTACAATTCTAAGGCATATTTTAGAGTCCTGGTGTGGTACTGTGGGTTAGTGCACCAGACGGCAAAACTGTTTGAACTGCAAAGTCAGCAGCTCAAGCTCACCAGCTCCTCCTTGGAAACCCTATACAGGGTCGGTATGGGTCAGCACTGACTCAACGGCATTTAACAAGAAGTCATATTTTGACTCCTGTATTCTTTGACCATTCTTTCTTTCACTTTTAACCACTGTGAGTTCAGTTTATCTTTTATGATTGCAGTTTGATTGTTGTTTCTACTCAAGAGTTTTTTTATCTTTTAACAGTGAAATTCCCTTGATTTCATTTATTGTTGTGACTGATGCATTGGATTTTCCTATATTTTATGCTCTCTAAAGCTCTGGTAGCATAGTGGTTACGAATCGGGCTGCGAGCCGTAAGGTCAGAAGTTCGAAACTACCAGCTGTTCCGTGGGAGAAAGATGGAGCATTCTGCTCCCGTAAAGATTTACAGCCTCGGAAACCCTGTACAGGGTCGCTATGAGTCGGAACCGACTCCGTGGCACATAATAACAACAACAAAGCTGCTATGGGTCAGAATCAACTCAATGGCACTTAACAACAACAACAATGGAATTTTAGGTGTCCTGGTGTGGTACTGTGGGTTAATTCGCCAGACTGCAAAGCTGTTTGAACTGCAAGGTTGGTGGTTCAAGCTCACCAGCTGCTCCTTGGAAACCCTTTACAGGGTCACTATGGGTCAGAATCGACTCAACGGCAACAATGGAATTTTAGGAGTCCTGGTGTGGCATTGTGAGCTAATGCCACAGACTGCAAAGTCACTTGAACTATAAGGTCGGTGGTTCAAGCTCACCAGCTGCTCCGTGGAAACCCTATACAGTGTTGCTATGGGTCGGAACCAACTCAATGGCACTTAACAACAACAACAATGAAATTTTGGGGGAAAGGTTTCAGCTCTCATTCTCTCACCTCCCTTTGTTAGAGAAAGTGAGTGACTGGAAAGAAACTAGTTGTTCAGAAAGAAACTAGTTGTTCAGACTTTGCTAAGGAATCTGCTTTAATTTGGGTAAATATTTGGGCTCTTACCTTGAGCTTTAACGTCTGAGTAATTGTTTAAGTTTAAAGAAAACGACTCAGCTTTATTACAGTAGGAGTGAATTCAGCAAGTAATTGTTCTTATTGTCTTGCATTAATGTGATGGTGGTAAACCTTTCCAGATCTGACTCCTATTAACTTTCCTTACAGACAAGGGTTTTAACTCTTCGAAACCAGAACTTATCCATGGACTTTTCAAATATGGATTCAATATTATTGTCAGTAGAAGCCTGGGCAAAGAAAGAGATGTGCCAGATTCCAGGAATGCAATGTACGTCCCTCCAACTAATTTTGTAAATAAACAGTTACAAGCTAGATTTTAATTTTAGCACATTAGAAATCTCATATTAGAGATTCCTGCTTTTAGGATTTGAAATCAGATGATCTTAAGAATCTAGTTAGTTCAAGATTCTAGAACTTACAGTGTAGAGAGTATCTTCCTCCTTGGCATACAGAAATGAGTCACCTACCATATCTTTTTTATTAAATAGCTAATAAGTATAGCACACCAAGAAGACTTCAGACACCCACCTCTTTTTAATTCAAAGTCTGCCTTTGATTATCCCTTCAATTGTTTGTGTTAATGTCTTTTTAATAGCTTCTGATGATCTCCAGCCAACAAAGAGGATCCTTATTATTATTGTTAATTTCTGTAGAGTCAGTTCCGACTCATAGTGACCCTGTATAAGGTTTTCGAGGCTATAATTTTTTTATGGAAGAAGTCTTTAAGTTCAGAAAATAGGTAGCTGCTAGTAATACAGAGACAAAGGCCTGGTATGAGGAAACAGAAGAAAGCAGGCCCATGGTAACTTGGCAGAATGTAACACAAACCTTCAAATCAATAAAATTCCTAGAGCATTAAATATCACTTATCTTAATGCTTTCTTATAAGCTATCTAGGTCACATTAAAAGAAAAATAATGCATACAAACCAGTTAGAGGATTCTTTTCTCAATATCTAACAAAGGAAGGTCAGTACTTTTAAATACCTATTAAGTTATACCTTTTCAAGTCACCATTTCTTCCCTCACAATCTCATCTTCTAAAATAGTGTAATTCCCTTTATTTCCTTCCCCATTGCATGATTATTTGTTAGGAGATGCAGAAAGTGCCAAAAGATTTATCTAAAGAGTGCAACAGGGCAATCAATTTTAGTGTGCAAAATATTAACTTACATAATATATATTGATTTGCATAAATTCAACTTTAAACGAAATACATTTCAACAGCTAAGTATAGCTAGGAGTTCTGTATGGCACTGGAGGATAAGCACTGAATTGCAAGGTTGGTTTGAACCACAACAGCCACTCCTTGGAGACCCTATACAGAGGCAGTATGACTCGATGGTACTTAACAACAGTAATAAGAATAGCTAGCTGGAGTCCAAGCTCTTTAACTCTGTCAGTAAGAGTGTAGAAGCACCCTACTGTGCCAGGAACTCTCCTATCCAAAAATACAAATCTCACCGACTTTGTGGGTCAGTGACCCTAGTTTACTGGTTCTGTGCTGTTGTCATCTCATGTCATCTTCGGTGGCACAGCCCTCTTTGATTCTGGGTCTAGGAGGTTCTCAATGCAGAGACCGTAGATCCAAAAGAGGCAGTCCACTCCCAGCTCTTTTTTGTGATGACAGTGAGGTCTCCCAGCCTCTGAAATTGGCTCCTTTTAAGAGTAGCAGGATGTTCAATCTAGCAATGCCAATCAAGGGTCCCATGCATATTATTGTTGTTGTTGTTTTACGTGCTGTGGAGTCGGTTCCGACTCATAGTGACCCTGCACAGGGTTTCCGAGGCTGTAATTCTTTAAGGGAGCAGAAAACTTCATCTTTCTCCTGCAGAACAGCTGGTAGTTTCGAACTGCTGACCGTGAGATTAGCAGCCCAATTTGTAACCACTACGCTGCTGCAAAGTCAAACATTTGAACTGCAAGGTCGGCAGTTCATGCTCACCAGCTGCTCCTGGGAAACCCTCTACAGGGTCACTATGGGTCAGAATTGACTCGACTCAATGGCACTTAACAACAACAAACAACATAAGACCATAGCTAGGCTAGCCATACTAAAGCAACTCACTGCATCACAACAAGTATGTCTCTCCTTTTATTTGAGTTTTCTTAAGTATCTCTCTGAAATAGCTTGTAGGCTTCAGTGTATAGGTATTAAAATCTGTTAAGATTTTATCATAAGATAAAAGATTTATCTCTATGTATTTTATATTTTGATGCTATATTAAGTAATATCTTTAAATTTTCTATTTCCAATTGTTTGTTGCTAGTATATGAATATATAATTGAGTGCTATATATTAACCTTGCATTTTGTACCAAGGCCTAAACTCAAAAGACCCTAAATCTGTATCCTAAATCTCTTATTAGTTATACTAGTTACTTTCCACTCCTCTTTTACATCCCATTGTAGTTGCTATGTAGATGGGCATGGAGTTGAGAATAAATACACTTTCACTTCTTTATTTCTAATCTGGACACTTTCATTACTTTCTCCTGACTTAACTGAATAGTCTAAAACCTCCAGTACAATGTTAAACAGAAATGGGGGAAAGTAGACATCTTTGCCCTGTTCTTGTTCTTAGGGTAAAATACCCAGTCTTCACCATTAAGCAAATTTTTTTGTAGATGACATTTTTCAAATCAAAGATTTCCTTTCTATTCCTAGCATGCTGGAATTTTTCATCAGACACAGATGTTGGGAGGGGGACAAGTTTGTAGTGTTAAGTAGTTGCTCTTACTTATCTCCCAATGAGTAAAAACTAGCACAGACTGAGAGTTCAGAACTCTGGGTGGCAGCTAAAGTGTTGGAGAGCCAAGGGGGCGGGGGGCGGGGGGCGGGTGTGTGTGTCCAGAAACAAGGGCATGGAAGAGTGGGGACAGCACAGCAGTGTAGAGATCCTAGCTGCTGCCGCCTGTGGGATGCGGCTCACTGGGACCCATCTTTAGGTGGAGATGGGCTACACTCCAAACAAAGAACACAGGAGGGGAACATAACTGAAGCTATAGCCCAACATTTACAGTGACACAGACTGGCTGTGGGAGTTCACAAGCCATGCACTTAGGAGGAGGGGTCAAGGAAGACTAAGGCATTTTGAGTAAGTGCTGTTGAATCATCCTAAAACCTGAAGTGGATGAGTTCTAGGACCTACACATAAAGACTTCAGACTAGTAATTCAGAAGGGAGTTACAGACTCACTACTCACATCGGGACATTGTGGAAGAGTCTGTGCAGGAACACCAGTAAGAGAAAGACATAAAGTACTTTACCTTCACTTCAGGAAAGCTGAGTTCCATCACTTAGATCTGTGTCCTTGGCCAGTGCAAACTCCCATACATGCAGAGCCTAAGCCTTTCCAAACTCTACATGAGACAGTAAAGGAAAATCCCAGAAGGGTGCTCAGTAATCATAACCAGATGACAGGGCAGCTGATAGATCAGCAAAGTCACCTTAAGAAAACCCAGCCAGCTTATCTTTTAGATAAGCACGAAGACATTTGTTGTTGTTAAGTGCAGTCAAGTCGGTTCAGACCCATAGCAACCCTGTATAGGGTTTCCAAAGAGTGGATGGTGAGCTTGAACCTCCAACCTTGAGGTTCAAACCAACTTTGCAGTCCAGTGCATTAACCCCCAGCACCACACCAGGACTCTGCGCAGACACTTAAAGCATCCAGATAAAACCTTACACAGAACTCAGCGCTGGAAAAAGAAATCCCAAGGTCAAGTATGCCCTCTGGTGGTTTTAGAGAAAATGTTAAGCACCTTCGCGTTGGTTAGGACTGATTGTTGTTGTTGTTGTTAAGTGCTGTGGAGTCGGTTCCGACTCATAGCGACCCTGTACAGGATTTCCGAGGCTGTAAATCTTCACGGGAGCAGAAAGCCTCATCTTTCTCCCATGGAACAGCTGATAGTTTCAACCTGCTGACCTTGAGGTTCACAGCCCAATTTGTAACCACTATGCTACCTGTGACCCCTGTATATAGGGTTTTGAGAGTGGCTGTGGTTTGAACCGCTGGCCATGCAATTAGCAGGTTAGTACTTATTCTATTGTGTCACACCAGAACTCCAGAGAAAATAGCAGAGCTCAATCTGACAAATATAATACCTGTAAAAATCAGAAAACTTAAATAATATTTTTTAGAGATATAAAAATGCCCCAAGTTCAGCAACAACAAAAATTAGTAAAACATAAAACCATAAGAGAAACTGAAAGGAAAGCATGAAGAGAATTTTTTTTCTTATGGAGATCGGGTTAATGTGGAAAAAATTAAAAACTCCAGATACTGTTGCTAATTTTATTTAAAGAAAGCAAAAATCACACCAAGACCTAACTAACCGAAATTAAGAACCAAATTGAGAAATGGAATGATATCCTCAATAGGAATGAATATCTTAAAACTTTTTAAAAACAAAATTAATGACGCTGAAGAACAAAGCATTTTAATTAGAAAATGCAAGAGAAACGCCCAACAATAGTCATGAATAGAAAGAAGACAGGATACGTGAACTAGAAGACAAAGTAACTGAACTTATCAAGCCTCAAGAGAAACAAGAGAAAAGAAAAAAAGAGAACAGAGCCCAGTGGAAATGTGAGACTCAACAAGGAAGCTTAAAGATAGGAGTTACTGGAATTCCAGAGCACCGAAACTTTTGTTGCCTTCATGTGCTGATGTGACACAACTCAAAATGAGGACATTAACAGTAAGAATGTATAATGCCTGAAACATGAATGTAGAAATATTGAAAGGTGCAAAATCTTACATACAAAGATTGATAACCTAGGCAATAGTGAGTTGAAAGGGACTGTTTGTTAATGGCCATTTTGAATCAGACAATCATACGATCTACTACATCAGACATGACAAATTGAAGAGGAATGGTATTGCATTCATTGTTAAAAAGAAAACTTTGGTCCTGCGGTACAATACTGTCAGTGATAATGTCCAGACTCATACTAGGAACAACAGCAAATATGACTATTATTCAGATGAAGAAACTGAATATTTTTACCAAATTCTCCAGTCTTCAGTTGATCAAACATGCAGTCAAATGTATAAATGAGATTAGTCTAAATCAGTGTTTCCCAAATTGAGATCCATGCATAAATTTTCAGAGGTCTACAAATCATCCATGATCATTTTCACATTTTTGTTCACATTTTTATGTAATTTTATAAAATCACTATATATATACACATACTGAAACATTAATGACTATTGTCGCTCAATTTCAGCAGGTAATAAAAAAAAAAAAAAAAGAGTGACAGACTTAATAGATAAATGATACCAAACTGAGACAGATCTAATATATACACTGTTAAAATGAAGTCAAATGACTTTACAGTATACTGTATCACTCATTTTTGTTAACCATATTTTAAACACAAAAGAATGCTAGGATCTGAGAAAGAACGATGCTTCCATACAAAGTTCAGCTTTGGAAACGCTACATAGCAGTACTACTGTGACCTATAAGTCTGCAGCTGCTCCTGGGAAACCCTATACAGGGTTGCTGTGAGTCAAACCAACTCAAGGGCACTTAATAACAACAAAGTAAGAGGTAGAGAGTGAGGTGGCACTATAGAACAAGCACAAGACTATAAACTACTTACAACAATAAACCAATAGCAGCTCCACAGGAGATAGATGAGGCTTTCTGTTCTGGCAAAGATTTACAGTTTCGGAAACCCTGTACAGGGTTGCTATGAGTCAGAATCCACTCAAAGCACTTACTTAACAACAACATGTAAGAGCTATAAGCACAAGGGGCGTCTACCGGTCTTTGCTTATATACACATGCTTCAGGAACATTTGTTGTTGCTGTTTCTCGTGTCGTTGAGTCAGTTCTAACTCATAGTGATCTTGTATAGGGTTTCCAAGGAGGTGGATTTGAACTGCCAACCTTGTGGTAAACAGTCCAGTTCTTATCCTAAGAACTTGAAAGTCATTAAAGTCAACATCAGAGGCTGAGATCTTATTTTCTCTTCAAAAGAAATTTAAACATTACCCAAATTTGTCTTGTCTTTATTATTTTGTGCTACATCAACTTCCTCTCTGATAACTCAGTGGTCTTTTTGAAAAATTTCCCTACATGCTTATGTAAAGCCATGTTTTTTCACTTAGAGTTTCATACCTTGTGCGGGATGTTACCCTTACCCCTCCTTCCCATCTATTCAGATCTTTCTGATAATTAGCTCTTCATTGGACCTGTGAATTTTTTTAATTTGGGGAAAGAGAAAGTCCTAAAAGTTTTTCCTTAAGTACTAGACTATTAGACATGCTGATGTCAGCCATAGTCTGACAAGAAATGGAACAAACCCAGGATGCAGAGAGAAAATCAACAGCATGATCACTACATACAGAGCGTTTATATGGGTTAATGCGCTGGACTGCAAGGGTGGTTTGAACTGCAAGGCTGCGGTTCAAGCTCACCAGAGACTGGCTCCTCAGTAACCCTATACACAGTCTCTATGAGTTAGAGCCAACTCGACATCACTTCAAAACAACAACAGCATACTATATCCCAGGCACTGGTCTGAGCATTTTACATTCACACTATCTTCATAACCCTAAGAGGTAGGTTGATGGGCGTGTTATCATTATAAATATCATTCCCAGATGTAAAGAGAAGAGAAGAGAGGAAAGAGTACAGGTGCCTTTCAAGCCACGAGTTCAGTCGGGCTTGAAGGCTCCAGCTGCTCTCCTGACACGAAGTCTTCCAAGACATTTAAGTTGCTCACAATATACCTCCTATCATTTTCTTAAGCTCCAGTGCATTTCTACCACTTACAACCAAAGGTTTCCTAGCAAACAATATAGTGACCCAATTATTGTTGTGATTGTTGTCGTTAAGTGCCGTGGAGTTGGTTCCGACTCATAGCGATCCTGTATAGGATTTCCAAGGAGCAGCTGGTGAGTTTGAACTGCTGACCTTACTCTTCAAACTGAACTTGCAGTCCAGTGTATTATCCTACAGTGCCACACCAGGACTCCAAAACAATTATTAACAGTTAATAACTAATGTTACTAGAATTCAGCTTCTATTTTCCCTTTATATGCAAAACAATAAAACATTTTTTGCCAAACACCTGGAAAAAACCCAACAACACCACACTCACTATATTTCTTTGTTTCAGTAGCCTACACAAAGAGAACACTAGAGTATAGTCTTTTCTTTGAAGATCGTACAACAGGATTTTTGAATAAATGGTTGGTGGGTTTGAACCACTGATCTTGTGGAGCAATTCAGTGTGTATCCTACAAAGCAACAACAAAAAAAAAAAAACTAAGATGATCAACACAGTGTCTCAGGAAAGAGCAATTATTACTGGCATTAAGAAAAGGAGAAATGATTCAGAAAATATTAGAACGTCACTAGAAGTCAGAGCTATTTCTGTATCTTTATTTTTGTGTTTTTAAATGTTAGGGGGGGAAAATTAAAATGAGGTGATTAAATTAGATTTTAAAACATGTAAGGCATTCAAGTGAATCATTTTCTTCCTTTTATTTATGTTTGCAGGTGTCTTAAAAAGCAATATCCAAAACATCTGCCTACTGCTAGTGTTATTATTTGCTTCTATAATGAAGAATTTAATGCATTGTTTCGGACACTGACAAGTGTCATAAACCTCACTCCACACCACCTCCTGGAAGAAATTATTTTGGTTGATGACAAGAGTGAATTTGGTAAGATGAAATACTAGTAATCTATCTAATCTACTTTGGAGGCAGTCTTATCCCTTATGATGCCTGAGATTTTTATTCAAAGAATTTGAGGGGCAAGCGAAACTACCAGCTGCTCCACAGGACAAAGATGAGGCATTCTGCTCCTGTAAAGATTTACAGCCTCGGAAACCCTGTGCAGGGTCACTATGAGTCAGAACCAACTCCACGGTACTTAACAACAACAGTCAGGCAGTCACCCTGCTAGGTGCTCAGGCAAATGAGGCGACGAGTGCTTCCAAGAGACTACGAGGAAGAAGTGGCATCTAAAATGAGGTCTGAAGGATGAGCTAGAGTTATCCAGGTGAAGAGAAGGGAAAGGCATTTTAGGGAGAGGAAATAGCATTGGAAAAAGCCCAGGGGCAAGAGAGAAGATGGTGAGTTTGGAATATTTGGGAAGGTGGAATGTAGGGAGGGGAGGAGTGGATAAAATCAGACATCAAATGGAACCACCTCGTAAAAAAAGCATTGTTTAAATCTTATCTAGAGAAAATGGGGAACTATTAAGGACTTTCTGCAAGACAGTGTCATGATCTCTAGGTACTTTCCAAGAAAGAAAGTTTAAAGTACCTCCACCAAGGTCTGAATTCCAGTTGTTTCAATGGTTAGTACTCAAATCACTGAGGCCATCTTTGGAGTCTGCATTTCCATTTTTCCATGTGGAAATTTCCATGTGGAAATTTCAAACCTAAAAGTCTACATAATATACTGTAAATCTCACCTGTGAAGGAAAAAAATGAGGGAAAACAGTAGGAAGAAGAGAAGAGCCAGCTCACAAGTTCACCCTGTAAGGAAGTGCCTTCAGGAGTATCAGCCCAGAGGTGGAATGTAACCCAGTGAATATTTGGAATTTTGAGATGTTGGCCAGGCACCTATAGCATTCTTTCTATGAGAACACCAGTGCCCGAGGGGCCCAGGAGTATTTAGGACTATCTTGTACATGGAAGGGTGTGTGGAGAGCAGGTCAGAACTTCCCTCCAGCAGTTGCTACTCAAATGATCTGGCTACTTGCTGGGCAAGAAATTACCAATAAAGCCAGAGCAGGAAAGGGGTGGGATGTTCTGCTAGACTATGGAGTTCTAGTGCCTCACCCACAGACATGGGATGCTGCCATGGGGATGCAATCCCAGGAATGGCCATAGCCCTCCCACCTCCAGTCCTTCAGAACTGCATGCATGGCGGCCTGCTCATCCATTCATTATAGGCACTATAGTCTCCCTTCATATGGGCCTGGGAGTCACTGCTGACAACCAAGATAGAGGTATGCTGTTTATACCTCCTCCTCATGTTCCATTCATCAAAGGCTTAGCCGTTAGGCCATACAGAACCTCAAACAAAGGAAATGGGGTATTCTGTGTTCTGATGAAGCTCAGGATAGATATATTCTCACCTATACTTCACAATGAAATATAGGGCTATGGATCAGGCTTTTTCATTGTAGTGTCTCTCTCCCTGTTGACACCAGTAGGCACTAGGATGCATTCCCTCAGCTGAGGGGGCAGGACCCAGGGAACTAAACCATGACTTAGATAAGGAGCTAGTCTTGATGAGCTGATCTTGGCCATCCATGTCTCCACAGTCTTGGTTCCTTCTTGACTTCAAGACAACCATCCACGTTCTGTCAGAGATGACTGCTAACAGCACTCCCTCTATCCACAAAGGTCTTGCTCACACTTCCCCTGTCTCCAGGATTCTGGAAATGTATTGGCAGACCACCAAGCTGAGATGCTGCTCCCACACAGCAAGGGCAACTGGGAAACCTGTATTCCTGCCTCTAAGCAAGGGCCACGCAACCCCTTCTAGCTAGACAAGGAAGGAGATCTCGCCACTGCCACAACAAATATGTACTTAGACCTGCTAGGCCCCAATTTCCTGATCCAGATTACTGGAATATAGGAATTTAGACCTCTGAGGCCCCTGGATCCATCTCACCTGACCCCAGGCTTCTCGACTTTCATCCGAAACCAGTGACCAGTTGCCATTCAGTTGAAACAGACTCATGGTGACCTCATGTGTGTCACTATAGAACTGTTCCTTTTGGGATCTCCAAGCTTTTCTTCTGAAGCACCTCTGGCAGATTCGAAGCTTCAAGCTTCCGGTTAGTAGCATTTGCACCACCCAGGGAGTCATCATCATACTCATGTTTCAAATATTGAGAGGCTAGTTGGGACCAGGTTCTGTGCTAGATGGCATGTTTCTCCCTCCTACTACAATCCTTCAAGGAACACAGAGGATATCCCTGCTCACAGATGAGAACAATGAGACTTACAATAGTATGAAAACGTATATAACAGTCACTGCTAAGTTAGAAGTACAGTTGATTAAAGTACAATTAGCACAGTTATTAGGAAAGTTAGGTTGCTCCAAAGCTACATAACTCAGGCTTCCATTAAAAGTAGAAGTTCCATTAAAACTCTAATCTATTAAAATTGAAGTAGTTGACTAGGAACATAGAAGAACATTTACAGCTGACTTAGATGACAAATCATGTTTCTTTCTTCTTCTCCCTTGTTGTTGTTGTTAGGTACCATCGAGTCGGTACCGACCCATAGTGACCTTATGCACAGCAGAATGAAACACTGCCCGATCCTGGGCCAACCTCACTACTGTTGCAACACTTGAGTCCATCGATACTGCCACTTGGCCAATCCATCTCATTGGGGGGTCTTCCTCTTTTTCTCTCACCCTCCACCTTATCAAACATGATATCTTTCTCCAGTGACTGGTCCCGCCTGACAATATGTCTGAAGTATGAGAGATGAAGTATGCTCATCTTGGTCTCCAAGGAGCACTCTGGCTGCACTTCTTCCAAAAATGAGCTACTGGTTCTTTTAGCAGCCATGGCACTTTCAATATTCTCCTCCAACACTATAACTCAAAAGTATCAATTCTTTTACAGTCTTCCTTATTCACTGTCCAGATTTTGCATGCATATGAGGTTATTGAAAATACCATGGCTTGGATCAGGCACACCTTAATCCTCAAGCTGACATCTTTGCTCTTCAACACTTTAAAAAGGTCTTGTGCAGCACATTTGCCTAATGCAATATGTCATTTGATTTCTTGACTGCTGCTTCTGTGAGTGTCTCCTCCCTTACATAGAATAAAATTTTCTTTCAAAGTTAGAACTTCTGTGAAATATCATTTAAAAAATAAATCACAATTAGGATCACTTCCATTTCTGTGTTGTTGTTGTTGTTAAGTGCCGTCGAGTCGGTTCCGACCCATAGCGACCCTGTACAGGGTTTCCGAGGGTGTAAATCTTTACGGGAGTAGAAAGCCTCATCTTTCTCCCGCGGAGCAGCTGGTAGTTTCGAACCGCTGACCTTAAGGTTCGCAGCCTGATTCGTAGCCACTACGCTACCAGAGCTCCATTTCTGTAGAAGTTGTTTATTAATTAGCAAGTTTTGGTTCTTTTTTCCAGATGACTTGAAAGAAAAGCTAGACTATCACCTGGAAGTTTTTCGAGGAAAGATTAAATTGATAAGAAACAAAAAGAGAGAGGGTCTGATCCGAGCAAAGCTGATTGGAGCATCTCTTGCTTCAGGTATGAGCATCTCAGGACATGACCCAGCATCTGTACCCAGAAATCTTCATGCCCATGTATGTAGGAATCCACACAAGACACTGTGTCTCTGCTGCCTCACACAGAAAAATGGAAATGTATTTCTGCTGTACGAGTCATTAATCTTTTGTCTCAAAGTAGTCTACTTCGAGACACTAATTTGTTATTTCAAATGTAGGATATGCTTTTCCAGGAGCCATCATGTTAGCCCAGGGGGTAAAATTTGGGATGTAGGGCTACATGCAGGAAATTTATTAGGGTGTGCTCATAGGAACAATGCCTGTAATGGGATAAGGAAAGCACAACTGTTCAACTAGATTGAAGTACAGCTCCAAGAAAGATTTCAACCTATCTCATAGGGAACTCAAAAGCAAATATGGGGTGTCAGTTCAGGTCCTCTGGGAAGCAGATGGCAAGACAGACTGAGTAGAGAAAGTTTACTGGGGGAAATTCTGGTGGAGAATAAAGAGGAAAGGAAGATGAAATACTGTATGAGGGTGCTTCAGACTTGATATCTGAAGGGAGAGAGGAAAGGAATGAGGTTTAGATTGAAAGAACTTCAGATTGCTGTGCAGCTTTAAGGAAGATTTAGTAGGGTTAATGCAATGAGCAGATCTCAGCAAAGAAGTGGGATTGAACATAGGACTCTAAGGAATTTAGCAAGTATTCAGGAACACCAAAACAGATCACATTTGCCCAGGTCATGGGAACATCATATAAAAAGACCAACAAAGATGTTAAGAGGGATCCTCAAAATAACGAAATCACAGTCATACCACAAAAGGACTCAGCTCAGAATGCATCAAACATCCTTCCCACAATTCCAATCAAGTAAGGACTTTCTTGCCCCCTTCCATTCTCCTCTCTGGTCTTACTTTGGCCCTTAGCGAGCTCAGACACCATAGGTAGAGCAAGTTGGAGAAGAAGAGTAAGGAAGTGAAAAGAAGACAATCATGCTATTTTAACTCAAAAGCAAATGCCCTTCCCAGGGCAATAACTAGTGCTGCATGAAGTAAGGGAGCATCGACTACAACACAATATAGAAATTTTAACTTCAGAACCGAGACTGTGTTTTTTGCCTTACTGTGACTATAAGACTTCCAATTATCCCAGAGTCACCAGAAAAGCCCCAAGCATAATTCTGGTTTGCACCAAGAGTAGGGAATGACCTTTCCTTCTTGATGGACTTCAATGAACAGTGGAAGAATGACATGAAGTTCCTTTTTGCCGTGAGCCCTGTTTGTTCAATATACTGGTAAATCAAGTGTGTACAGCCACGATTGGATAGGTAAGTTACCTGTCATTTGAACTGAGGTATAGGGTTAGATCATTTTTAAAGACTGAAAATTCTGTTGTGAATTTTATGTAAAAATATATTAAGAGACAGAGGAGGTACTCTTTCCTTGCTATGTGATTCTTTCTTTCCTAATGATATAGTTTAACAGGTATATTGTTCTATTTATAGATCATAGACCATACAATTCATTGATTCAAAGTATGCAATTCAATGTTGTTGTTAGGTGCCATTGAGTCAGCACTGACTCATAGTGACCCTATGTACAACAGAACAAAACATTGCCCCGTCTCACGTTAACCTCAAAATTGTTGCTTAGCCTAACCCCATTGCTGTCGCCACAGTGCTAATCCATCTCATTGGGGATCTTCCTCTTTTTCTCTAACCTTCCAGTTTACCAAACATGATACCCTTCTTCAGGGACTGACCTCTCCTGATAATGTCTTAAGTATGAGAGATGGAGTCTGGCCATCCTGGTTTCCAAGGAACACTCTGGCTGTAAATCTTCCAACACAGATTGGCTTGCTCTTTTGGAAATCCATGATACTTTTAATATTCTCCTCCAACACCAAAACTCAAATGTATCAATTCTTCTACGGTCTTCCTTATTCACTATCCAACTTTCACATGCCTATGAGGTTATTGAAAATACCATGGCTTGGATCAGGCGTATTTTAGTCCTCAAACTGACATCTTTGCTCTTCAACACTTTAAAGAGGTCTTGTGCAGCAGATTTGCCTAATGCATAATTCAATTATTTTAGCATATTCCCAGGGTTGTATAACCATTGCTACAATCTACTTTTAGAACAATTCATCACACACACACAAAAAATAAAACTTGGTAACTATTAGCAATTATTCCCCATTCCACCTGATTCCATTCTCCTACCAAAGCACTAAATTATTACTAATCTACTTTACTTTATATCCCTCAAATAAATAAATGACAAACTCAACAAAAGCCCAAGCTGTTGATATTCAATAGATTCTGATTTATGAAGGTCCCACGTATTACAGAGTAGAACTGCCCAATAGGTTGCCTTGACTGTAAACTATAGAAACAGATTCCCAGGCCTTTCAAAAACAATCCATTTGAACCACCTAAGAACCTTTTGCTTATTCTGGGCATTTTATTAAATAGTATCAGATACTATGTAGCTTTTTGTGTGTCTGGCTTCTTTCATTTAGCATAATGTTTTCAAAGTTCCCCCATGTGGTAGCCATGTACCAGCATACCATTCCTTTTAATTGCTGAATACTAATCCATTATATGAATCTGAGTATATTTTACTTATCCATTCATTAGTTGAAGGACATTGGAATTGTTTCCACTGTTTTGCTATTAGGAATAATGCTTCTATGAACATTTGTGTGCAAGATTTTGTGGGAATGTAAGCATTCATTTCTCTTGGTTAGAAACCTATTAGAATTGCTGGGCCATATGATAACTCCATTTTTTATTTTGATGAACTGCCAAACAATTTTCCAAAGTCACTGCAGCACCATTTTATAGTCCCATTAGCAATGTAGCAGGATTCCGATGCATCATTCTCGTGGGTATGAAGTGATATTTCACTGTAGTTTTGATTTACATTTCTCTAACGACTTAAGATGATGTTGTCTCCTTCCAACTGAAAGAAAAACATTTTTTGAGCCAAGCATATATATGGTAAATACACAGCCTTCATCCATGTGGCCTAACACTAGACTTTGGTTGCCTCTCCAGGGGATGTTCTGGTGTTCCTGGATAGTCACTGCGAGGTGAATAGATTTTGGCTGGAGCCCTTGCTGGCTGTTATCTCCAAAGACCCTCACATCGTGGTTTGCCCTTTGATTGATATTATTGATGCTATGACCCTGGAATACAAAGCCTTTCCTGTTGTTAGGGGAGCTTTTGATTGGAATCTACATTTTAAATGGGACACCGTTTACTCCTATGAGATGGAAGGACCAGAGGGACCCACTGGACCAATCAGGTGAGATTTCTGTGGTTTCTGTGTCAATAGGGTTTAAAAAAAGAAGAAGTTTTCAGTGATTATTCTTTTGTTTTCTTGGGTTTTATGAATAGAAAAGTTTTCTTTGTTTTGTTTCTACGATTATTGATTAACAGGATTTTGTAGGTGTTAGGTTTCTGTGTGAGCAACCGGCAATGAACACCTAAGCCACCCTCAGAGTACACCATGGTTTGCATTACTCATTTCATGGGTACCCTTCTTCAGACTGTAAACTTTGCTCTTGGGAACCAGTGTTTCTGTGAATCACTGAACACTGTGCACACCCCAGAAAAAGCAGACATCTGTAACAAGATCATCTCTAAAATATCTATCCAAGATCATGTATAAAATACTTCTCGTCTGAGATTTCATAGAATCTTACTCTTGGAAAATGTATCTCTAAGTGAAAGAATAGTTGAATTTGCTTTGAATTCTCTGCTCTTTGTTCAAAGTTTGACTATTGGAACTTTTAACTCCATTTGTGAGCCTACTAAAATGGAGACTTTCAGATCTCTCCCCACATCTATTAACTTTGATACCAGAATAATAATCTTCCTTTTCTATATCTGTTAACTTTTAAGTTTCAAAATGCACATGAGAACATTCCAAAACTATGGCTTAAAGGGAGTTTCTGGTTACTGCAGATTGGTAAGTGCTCGACTACTAATTGAAAGATTGGAGGTTTGACCCCACTCAGAGATGCCTCAGAAGAAAGACGTGGTGATGTGTTTTTAAAAGGTCCCAGCCATGAAAGCCCTATGAAGCAGTTCTGCTCTGACACACACGGGGTTGCCATGAGTTGGAACTGACTTAATAACAACTAACAACAACAAGGAGCTCTGGTAGCGTAGTGGTTACGAATCGGGCTGCGAACCTTAAGGTCAGAGGTTCGAAACTACCAGCCGCTCCGCGGGAGAAAGATGAGACTTTCTACTCCCGTAAAGATTTACACCCTCGGAAACCCTGTACAGGGTCGCTATGGGTCGGAACCGACTCGATGGCACTTAACAACAACAACAACAACAATGCCTAGAAAGTCCTTAACTGTATGGAACATAACAAATTACGATCACACTGCAAAAAATAGGAATTGCAGAACAATCTGTTGTGCTCATTCAGAACCTGAACACAGACCAAAAGACAGTCATTTGAACAAAATAAGGGGAAACTGTGTGGTTTAAAATCAGGAAAGTTGTACATCATGGTTGTATACTTTGTCCATACTTATTTAATCTATATGCTGAGCAAATAATTCAAGAACCTGGACTCTCTGAAGAAGAACACAACATAGAACTGGAGGAAGACTTATTAACAACCTGCAATTATACAGATGATAACAACCTTGCTTGTTGAAAGTGAGATTCAGCTTTGCTTGCTGAAAGTGAAGATGACTTGAAGCACTTAATGGTGAAGGTCAAAGACTACAGCCTTCAGTATGAATTCTACCTCAAAACAAAGAAAACAAAAAGCCTTACAACTGGGTCGACGGTCTCAAACAGAACAACAATCTTAAGGATGGCACTAACACTGCATCTGCCAGTGTTTCATGCTGTTGCACTTAAGATTGATACTGTTGGACATGAGTTGGTACTGATTCAATGGTAACAAACCAGAATAACAGGCCAGCCATGTACAATTGTGTAGTCCGGGTACTGGACATTTCTAGGCGGTATCATCCACATGTAAGGTGACTGACATCGCTGAAGTTGTGTGTAAAGACAGCTATCGGCTGTGTTAGTTACCTTTATAAGGTCATATCCCTTAACTTATCCAGTAAAATGGTGATAATAATAATAATAATGCCTATCTCTTAGGCTTACTGAGAAGATTAAATGAGACAATACTTGTAGCAAAATGCACAGTTTAAGGCCTGACCCAAAGGAAGTGATCAATGTAAACAATAGATATTGTTAGCGTTATACTCTTCAGAACAAAGATATATTTTATTATAATAAAATTTAATATGTAAAATATCTTGATTGGACAAAAATTAGGAATCATACATCAATATTTTAGCTCATCTGAAAATAACTTATATAGTTACTTTTAGTAAAAAGTAACAGTAGTTGCCCTTATTTTAAAAAATGATTTATGTAATTTGCTTATTTCCATACAAAGTATTCCATCTCACTCTCATGTGAAAGTAACTTACATTCATTAGGGAAATCACATCCTTAAATAGAAAAATTTGTGGGAGTCTAATATCCTCTTTGGGGTCTTGGTGCGCTGTAGAGTAAGCTCTGGACTTCTAACTGCAAGGTTGGTGGTTCAAATCCACCAGATGCTCCTCAAAAACCACATGCAGGGTCGCTATGAGTCGGAACTGACTCAGCAGCACTTAACAGCAAAAACAGCAGCAATACTTTTTTAGTATTTAAATAAATTAGTGTACCAACAGCCTGTTCTCATTGTGTTAAGCTCCACTCATAGCAACAGGGTGGACCTGTCCCATGGGGCTTCCAAGCCTATACTTTTTCTAGAAGCAGACTGCCACCCCTGTGTCTTCCATGAAGCCACTGGTGGATTCAAATTGCCAACCTCTCATTAGCAGCTGTGAGCCTTACCACTGCACCACCAGGAATTTTATAAATTGGTATATCCTTTTTGAAAACAATTTGGCAATCTATATTGAACTCTTATGAATGTTCTTGTTCTTTGATGCAAAATTCCCATTTCTCTTTTGAAATTTATCCCTGTGGAATAAATCAGAAATGCATACAGTGGTATATATTGTGTCAGCATTTTGTATTCATAAAATATCCCCAAATAACACAAATGTCCAATACTATTAAAATGTTTTTTTTAAAAAAAAGGAACGAGTACATCCATATTTTATGGAGACTATGTCATCATTGGAGAAAGATATCACGTTTGGTAAGGCGGAGGGTCAGAGAAAAAGAGGAAGACCCCAATGAGATGGATTGGCCAAGGGGGAGCATTGATGGACTCAAGCGTGGCAACAGTAGTGAGGTTGGCCCAGGATTGGGCAGTGTTTCATTCTGCTGTGCATAAGGTTGCTATGAGTCGGTACCAACTTGATGGCACCTAACAACAACAACAACATGTCATCTTTAAAAATTTGTTAAGACTAACTATAACGGGAAATCCTCGCAATATTTTCAATGAAAAAGTAGGCCATAAACAATGTTGTTAACACTACCCAAAGCGATCTGTAGCTATAAAGCAATCCCAACCCCGATTCCGTTATCATTCTTTGAAGACATGGAAAAACAAATCTCCAAATCTATATGAAAAGCAAAAAGACCCCCCAGGTAACCAAAGCATTACTTTAAAAGAAGAATAAAGTAGGCCTCTCACTTCCCAATCTCAAAACCTACTACAGAGCCCCAGTATTAAAACAGCCTGGTACAGGTACAACGAAAGACACATATCAATAGAACAGAAGTGAGAACCCACAAGTAAATCCATCCACCTGTGGAATCCTAGTGTCACACTGTAGGATAAGCAGTAGACCACAAGGTTAATTTGAACTGCAAGGTGGCAGTTCAAACTTACCAGTTGCTCCTTGAAAACCCTACACAAGGTCACTATGAGTCAGAACTGACTGAACAGCACTTAACAACACTACATGACTAACTGATCTTTCGAAATCGGGAAGAGATAGTCTCTTCAACAAGTGGTGCTGTCAAAACTGGAAATCCATTTGCAGAATAATGAAACAAGAACCGTATCTCACACCACATTAAAAAAAACAACAAAAAAAAAAACATGGACTGATGACCTAAATATAAAACCTAGAACTATAAAGATTATCAGTGAAAAATAAGGACAAACTCTGAGGTGGAACATTCCCACTAGAAAGGACAAGCAGACAAGCTGTTCCAGCCTGGAATAGCTAGAGCATCAGGAGATGCATCTTCAAAGAAGGATCATCAGGGAAAACCCAAAACAAAAATGTCAGTATGACTGGCTACTGCAAGAATAAGCAAGCTGTTTGCCGGGAAGTCATCAAGGCAAGCAATCAAGTTCCTGAAGACAAACCCACCTCTAAGACTGAAACTCAAAAGGAACACATGAGCAGGCATGTAAGCTTGCTGGCGACTACATTCGTCTACTGGTGAGTGGAAGAGGGGGAAAGGCAGCAATGAAGAAATGGGCTGAGTTCAACCATGGTCTATTGACTCCTGCTGACCTGGAGATAAGAGGGAGAAGAAGAAGGGCTGGTTGGTCCAAAGTGCAGTGAGACCTGGGGACACCTGAGCCTATGGACAAGGACATAGCCACAGAGGGTAGAGCTAAGAGTGTATCATCCAGCTGATATGAAATGAGAGGAGAGGCACAAGAACACCCAAACTTGTAGACAGTACCCATGTGACCTAGCCTCGATGGCTTGATAATCACAACTCAACTAGAGGAAGATAAGAAAATAAACACTATTTTATATAGGAAACAAGGGTAAATTGCTGCAACTTGATGAACCTGATCTATACTCATGGAGGTAGTAACTCTAAATACCAACAGAGAGGGAAGGCGTCTTCACATCAAGTATCAATGCTATCCCCACTGTACACAGGATAGATAGGGATGGGCAACTTAGACATTGGCTACCTAAAAGGAGGGGGCGATAAAGGCATGAAGGTTTCAAGAGGGAATTTAATTTAAGAGTGTGGTGGGGGGGAGAAAGAGTCCCCACTGAATAGTTGACATCTTGTCTAGATGGGTCTGATTAAAAAAGATGGGGATAAGAATCCTATGATTCAGTAGGGAGTAATTGTTATCATGACTAATTGCGACTCTCACAATTGTAAAGGTAGAAGTTTTGTAACAAAAATGAGGGAGCAGTTAATCTTATAGTCCAGAAACAAAGGACCCGAGGACCATCAAGGGAGACGAGAACAAGTGGAATGTGGGACCTTATCCAAAAAAGCAGCTACACCAGAGATGGAGGCAGAGATGGGGATATGAAGAGAGGGAGCAGCTGAGGACTCTAGATTCATGGGAAGAGAGGGACTAAGAGCTGGTGGCCAGGAGGCAGACTTGCAGAATGTGCCCTTTGGTGGTGTAAATTATTATATATGCCTGAGTGTGCTTTTTTTTTTTTTTTTTAAGAGCTAAAGTGTATAGGAGAATGTAATCATTGTAATGAAACCAGGTATATGATTTGTTGAATGTAAAACTGATGATCTGCCCTGTAAACTTACAATCAATCCATAATAAAAACTTGAAGGAAAAAAAAAGGGACAAACTTAGGAGCACCCATATACAGCATATCCACACTATCTAACATAACTGAAAGCTCACAGTTGGGACCTCCTAAAAATTAGACACTTATATGCACCAAAAGATTTCACCAAAAGAGTAAAAAGAGAGCCCACAGACTGGAAAAAAATTTTTGGCAATGACATATCAGACAAGAGAATGCTCTCTAAAATTTAGAGAAAACTTCAATATCTCAACAAGAAAAAAACAAACACTCTAAATTTAAAAATATGTACAGGACAAAAACAGACATTTGGCCAAAGAAGACATTCAGGCAGGTGACAAATACATGAATATTCACAATTTTTAGCTATTAGAGAAATGTAAATCAAAACAACAATGAGATATCATCTTACCTCAGAATCAATGTTGTTGTTGTTGTTAAGTGCAGTCGAGTCGATTCCGACCCATAGAGACCCTGTATAGTATTTCCAAGGGGCAGCTACTGAGCTTGAACCACCACCTTGCAGGTGAAATGACTTTGCAGTCTGATACATTAGCCCACAGTGCCACACCAGGACCAAGTTCAAAAACACAGAAAACAACAAATGTTGGTGAGGGTTTAGAGAGGCTGGGACCCTCCTACATTGCTGGTGGGATTTTAAAATGGTCCAACCACTGTGAAAAATGGTATGATGCTTCCTAAAACATATGGAAATGAAAATATTGTATAACCCAATAATCCCTCTACTTGGCATATATTCTCAAGAAATAAGAGCCAAGACATAAATAGATAGATAGATGCACACCCATGTGTGGGTTATGTGCCATACTGCAAAGTCGTTTGAACTGCAAGGTTCAAGTTCACCAGATGCTCCTAGGAAACCCTATACAGGGCCACTATGGGTCAGGACTGACTCGACAGCACTTAACAACAATAAATTCACAGTAGTAAAAAGACAGAAACAGCCTGAATATCCATCAGTTGAAGAATGGATAAACATTGTTTATTGTTTTATTGGTATATTGTTGTTGTTGTTGTTAAGTGCTGTCAAGTCAGTTCTGACTCACAGCAACCCTGTATAAGATTTTCGAAGAGCAGCTATTGAGTTTGAACCATCAACCTTGAGTTCTTTTAGCACCACGATACATCACTGAAGAATAAAGATGAATCTATGAAATACCTCATAATATGAATGAACCTGGATAATATTATGTTAAGTGAAATCAGTCATTCACAAAAGGACAAATATTGTATGAGACCACTATTGTAAAAAAGTCAAGAAGAGGTGTCATGCTAAAAGAAACATTACGTGAAGGTTACCAGGGGTGGTAGGGAAGGGAGAAAAAAAAACAAATGTTGTCAATATGATACAAATTGTATGAGTATATGATTTTGTTGTTAAGTGATGTTGAGTAGGTTACAATTCATAGTGACTCTGTATAGGATTTCTAAGAAGTGGCTGGTATGTTTGAACCCCCGACCTTGTGGTTTGGAGTCCAGTGCTTATCCTACAGTGCCATACAAATATCATGTATATAATACCACAGAATATCTGTGTGTTTATATGTAGTGTATAAATTGTCTATTTTATATTAATATATAGCATTTAATCATATATGGTGGGATTGTGAGTAATTTATACTGTCTTCCTTATACTTTTCTACACTTGCAAAGATTTCTGTGCTAAGCATAAGAAGAGGGGTTCTTTTATTTATTTATTAAAAAAATTTTTTTTAATGTTTTATTGTGAATTAGGTGATAGTTTACATTAGAGAACATTAGCTTTACATTCATCCTGTCGTATAGTTTCATTGCCATGGTTATAATCTCCATGCATCAACCAAACAAAGGTTGCAAGCCTGCCCCTTGGTCATCAGTACACAGCCCCTTTCTCTCCATCTCTCCATGTCATCGTTTCTGCCTCCGTCTCTGGCGTCACTGCTTCTCTGGGTAGGGCCCCACACTCCACTCTTCTCCCTTGATGGTCCCAGGGACCTCTGCTCCTGGACTGCAAAGTCAACTACTCCCCTCCTTTTGCCACAAAACGTCTACCTTTATACTTTCAAACCTCACAGTCAGTCCTGATATCAATTATTCATGATTGTACCACAAGAGTCTTATCCCCAGCTCCTTTCATCAGCCCAACCCAGACAGACTGGATACTACTCAGTGGAGATTCTACCTTCCTCCTAGCCCTCTAGATCTAGGCTCTCTCTTGAAAGCTTTCTTGCCTTTGTAGCACCCCCATTTTGGGTAGCCAATGTCCAAGTTTCCCATTCCTGTGTACCCTGTGTATCAAGGAGGTGGGAATGGTCCTCGCTGTAAAGATTTGTTCCCTCTTTTGAACTACTGCATCCATAGGTGTAGGTCCAGTTCATCAAACTGTATCAGATTACTTTTTTCCCCTCTTCTTTCTTCTTCTAGTGGAGTTCTGATCATCAATCCATTGAAGCTAGGTCAAGTGGGTATTATCTGCAAGTGTGGATGTTTTTATGCATATGTCCTCTCTTCTTATCAGCTGGAGGCTTCACTCTCCACTCTAGTCCTCTGTGGCTATGTCACTGATTCTGATCTCAGGAGTCTCCAGGTCTTGCCACACTACTGGCCAATCAGAGCTCCACCCAGGTTCACAGGAGTCTATTGAACATGGTAGGACTTAGCTCGCAGCTTCACTGCTGTATATGCCTCATTTCCCCTTATTTGTGACTAACATGGTCACAGTGCATGTCAGTCAGAGTGCATGTCTGCTTGTGTATTGTCCTGAGGGGATCCCGACCACTTGTCTTGATATCTCCTGGGCGAGCAACTTGCTTGTTCTTGTAGTAGTCAGTCGAACTGCTGTTATTTATTTATTTTAAGTTTTATTGTGAATTATGTGACAGTTTACTTGGGAGAGCATCATTTTTACATTCATCCTATCATATATTGTTTCACTGCCATGGTTACAATCCCCTTCACGCATCACCCATAAACAAAAGGGTACATCCTATAAGCCTGGTTCCCCCCACCACCCCCCTGGTCATCAGCATACAGCCCCCCTTCCTCCCTGGGTCCTAAGTCCCCAGCTGCTCCATCTCTCCATTTCATCTCTGCCTCCATTTCTGGGATCGCTGCCTCTCTGGGTAGGGTTCCACTCTCCGCTCTTCTCCCTTCATGGTTCCAGGGACCTCTGCTCCCTGCCTGCAAAGTCAATCACTCCCCTCCTTGCCACAAAATGCCCACTTTTACATTTACAACCTTCACAATCAGTCCTGGTAATAATTATTCACCTTTGTATCACAAGAGACCTATCTGTATTTCCTTTAATCAGTCCCGCCTACACAGATTGGATACTACTCAGTGGAGATTCTACCTTGCTCCACTGCTCTCTGGATCTAGGTTCCCTCTTGAAAGCTTGTAAGCCAGTCACTTCTTGCCTTTGTAGCCCCCCCCCCCCCCCCATTTTGGATAGTCAATGTCCAAGATGCCCATCTCTGTCTACTCTGTGTATGGAGAGGGTGGGAATGAATCCTGCTGCGAAGATTTGTTCCCTCTTTTGAGCTAGTGCATTCATAGGTGTAGGTCAAGTTCATCTAATGGTATCAAGTTACTCCTTTTTTCCCCTCTTCTTTCTTCTTCTAGTTGAGCTCTGATCACCCAGTCAGTGAGGCTAGGTCAAATGGGTATTATCTGCATGTGTGGGTGCTCTTGTGGATATGCCCTCTCTTCTTATCCACTGGACACTTCACCCTCCACTCCAGTCCTCCATGGCTATGTCACTGACTCTGGGCCCAAGAGTCCCCAGGTCTTGCCACACTGCTGGCCAACCAGGTCTCTACTTGGGTTCACAGGAGTCTATTGACAATTGCAGGGCTTAGCTCACAGCCTTATAGCTGTTTTTCCCTCACTTCCCCGTGTCAGTGGCGAACGTGGTCACCCATCAGAGCATGCAGTCCCATTGAGTCTTAGTTTTGGAAGGGGGTTTACTCTGAGGGGACTGATGTTATTGTTTTTTATTTTCCCTGTTGGTGTTTCTTTCAAGAAGAATCTTCAGATTCACAATAAAACATTAAAAAAAAAAAAAAGAAGTATCTTCTGTTCTTATAGCTGCTCCAGGATAGTTTGCTTGTCCTTTCAAGTGGAGATTTCCCACCTGAGAAGATTCTGGATGGGGTTCAGGATTTCACCTATGGTCTTATGCAATGCAGAGGCTCTGCAGGAAGCCTCCTTCACTAGGCACGTTTTAGCCCCCATTTTAGGTATTCTGATCAATTATAGACATAAGATGGACTTACAAGCATTCTATGGTGATATTTCTGGCTATTCCTTTCTCTCTCCCTCAAGTGTCTATTTTACAATGGTATGCAAGGGAAACCAAGATTCAAAAGACAGCCAAGCATCTTAACATTATTTCCCCCCTGAGAGGTTCTTTTTAAAGGATTAAAAGAACAAATGTTGGGTATTAGTTAAAATATTACAGCATCCATATATTCAGATATATTCTTTGAATATTTCTAAAGATAGGTGCAGTGAATTTTGGAAAACTTAGAACAGACAAATGAAACAATGGCCTGTGCTTATACTAATGATAACTAGCAGCTTCCCCAGCTCTCCTGGACAGGCAGGGCTCACCAGAACCAAGGAAAGTAATGGGACTTCTCCACATACACATTGAAGTCCTTTGTCACTCTTGCTTTTCAGTCTCAGGCCACTGCCTTTAGTATCACCACTCGCCAGCATTTCTCCCCATGCAACACTGAGACACACACACCCGACACACTGCACACACATGTACACACACTATACACAGCCCCACACATACATACACATTTCACACACATGCACACTGCCCATAACCCACACACGTATACACAAACACATCCATACATCACATACATATACGGGAACACCAAGCATGCAACCCCTCCATACACCACATCAGCTATGGACACACCACACACACCATGTATGCACACATACACAAGTGCACAGCACACAGACCCATGCACTGCACCACACATGCATGTACCTGTAGACACACACCCACTTGTCAGTAATTTCAAGGTTTTAGAAAGGCATAACTCGATACATTCTCTCAGCAGCAAATATTCTTACCACATTTTTTCTGTAAATTAGAACTATACCAGTGTTTTGGTGTGGCACTGAGGGTTAATTCACTGGACTACAAGGTCGGTTTGAACTATAAGAACAGCAGTTCAAGCTCACCAGCCGCTCCTCGGAGACCCTATACAGGGTCGCTATGAGTTGGAATTGACTTGACGGCACTTAACAACAACAGTCCTTTCAAGGGCTTGTATGAGCTCTTTTTCCATGATCTTGGGAGGAACTGAATACTTCTGAAGTCATCTGCTTCTGGCCAGAAGGACATTTAAACTTTAACTTTAGGCTATCTGTGAGTTAAATAATCCAAGTGGAAGCCACTGTCTTCTTCACTTGGGACAGGTGAATCCTTTACGGTGGTGGATAAGGGTTAGTAAGAAGGACTAATTTGAGTCCCTTACAGCAAAATTCCAACAACTCTTTTCATTTTTTTTTTTTCAATATACATATTCTCAAAAACACCAAAGATTATAGTGATCTAGTGCCTTACTAATGTATTGCCATGTTCTAGGGTTGTGAGACTAAGAATTCTAAATACTGAACAGGTGATTGGTTTGTACTGATATCCTTTTGACCAGTGCTTCTCAAACTCTAATGTGCATAAAAATCACTTGGAGATCTTGTTAAAACGCAGATTTTGATCCCTTGGGTCTGGATGGTGCCGAAATTCTGCATTTGTAACAAGCTCCCAGTTGATGCCAGTGTTACTTACAGCTCCTGGGACCATCCTGACTAGCAAGGGTCTAGAATAACAAAATGAGTTTCCAGTACAATGGTTGAGTATTAAAGTCTGACTTCTCATTTGTGCCATCTAAGTCCTGGTGTGGCACTGTTGCTTAGTGCACTGGACTGCAATGTTGCTTTGAATTGCAAGGTCAGCGGTTCAAGCTCACCAGCCACTCCTTGGAAATTCTCTACAGGGTCACTTTGGGTCGGAACCGACTCGAAGGCACTTAACAACAAGTTACTCATACCTATTCTAAACCATTTCCTAAGTAATTCAATTTGCTTGAAATGACTCTCTTTTAAATTAGGTTTTCATTATATCAATATGGTCAGTAACTCTGGCAAGAGAAAATTTTCTGTTGAAGCCTTACTAAAAGACAACAGGAAATTCACAGTGACATTTTACAAACATTTGAAATTGTACACAGGATTCCTACTAAATTAATATAATACCAGCTTTCACTTTCTGGACGCCTTCATGTTTTGGCTACAATGTAGGCCATTTGATTACTGGAACTAAAAACATTAAGTTTATGTATGCCAAAAGCCATATTGCATTCAGGACTAATGAAAACTAGTTCATATCTTTTGAAGAATTCGATTTAAACATGTGACCAAAGCAGTCATGGTTAAAACTTCATCCAACATTAAATGCTTCAAGACAAAAAATTTCCCCCCTATGGCTAAGCTTGTCATATGCAGGGAGAAGAGGAAAACACAGCTAGAGGCTGTGGTGAGTACACCATAGTGAACGAACAGAAAAGAGCCCAAGGAAGAAGTGAACAGCTCCCTAGGCCTTCCTCCCAGCCAATTTAACTCTCATTCTCAGCACTGCTTACTCTCACTGACTCCAAATTATTTCTTAAGCAGTCTTGATTTACAGGGATCCTCAAGCGAATGACCAACACTAGCAAGCACCATGTACCTGTAGACACACACTATACACTAATGACCAACATCAGCAAACGCCAAATGTTTATGGCAATGTAGAGGTCACATACTCTCTCTAGTTTCATACAAGCTTATTTTTACTTTTCAGTTTGTTGTTATTAGGTGCCATTGAGTCGGTACCAACGCATAGCAACCCTATGCACAACAGAATGAAACACTGCCCAATCCTCAGCCAACTTCACAATCATTTCTACGTTTGAGTCCACTGATGCTGCCATTGTGCCAATCCATCTTGTTGGGGGTCTTCCTCTTTTTGTCTGACCCTCCACTTTACCAAACATGATATCCTTCTCCAGTGATTGGTACCTCCTGACAATGGGTCTGAAATATGAAAGACAAAGTCTGGCCATCCTGGCTTCCAAGGAGCACCCTAGCTGTACTTATTTCAACACAGATTGGTTTGTTCTTTTGGCAGCCCATGGCATGGTACTTAGAATAGTTTCCTCCAACACCAAAACTCAAATCTATCAATTCTTCTACAGTCTTCCTTATTCACTATCCAACGTTCACATGCATATGAGGTTATTAAAAATGCCATGGCTTGGATCATATTAGTCTTCAAACTGACATCTTTGCTCTTCAAAACTTTTCAGTTACAGAAATGTAAATTTATTATTCCTTCTGTATCATAATAACAGTTAAAATAGGCCTATCAGGAGAACAAACAAGATGGCGGATCGGGTGGACGTATAGCAGAGAGCTCCGCCAACAACAACACAGAATACCCGACCAAGCAGGTTCAGGGGATGGTCCCAGAACTCTGAACCACATATAAAGGAATACTTAGAAGGTTGGAAGGCCCACAGCTGGGGGA
>NW_006408767.1:2402562-2412486 GCF_000296735.1 Chrysochloris asiatica | reverse complement strand
AACTGATGGTATATGGAGGGAATTATAATCAATGTAATGAAACAAGTTATATGAATTGTTGAATGTGAAACTGATGATGTGCCCTATAAACTTTCACTCAATCCACAATAAAAACCTTAAAAAAAAAAAAAAGGCCTATCACAAAACAAGAGGTGTTTTTTTTATGCTTTGTCACTTTAAATTTAAGAACACAACACAAACAGCCCTTTATTATTTCATATATAAATGTCCTTTGTCCGTATTTCACTGATTTTAGTCCTCTTTCATGATAATTTATAGATGAAAAGATTACCTAATATCTTTCATTTGGAGGCATACAACCCAATCTAACAACTTCTTCAGTCTGAAATTGATCAAACATGTAATTGAGACGCATTCATAATTACTGGTGATCAAAATGCAAAAGTGGGAAACATAGATGATAGAATATTGCAAGATCAATGACTTATTCATTGTAAATACCTTTTTCTCAACAAAAAAAAGCAACCATACACATGATCCTCATCAGGTGGAATACGCAAGAACCAAATGTACTACATTTGTGGGAAGAGACAATATTATTATTCAAAACAAGGCCAAGGATGACTGTGGAACAGACCATAAATTACTCACATGCAAGTTCAGGCTGACACTTAAAAAAAATTAAAACAAGTCCATGAAAGCCAAAATATTGCTTTGGCCATATCCCACTTGAATTTAGAGACCTTCTCAGAGGAGATTTGATGCATTAGACATTAATGACTAAAAACCAGAAGAGTTTGGGGATGACATCAGAAACATCTGAAGAAAGCAAAAGGTCATTTAAAAGACAGGAAAGGAACAAAAGACCAAAATGAATGTCAAAAGAGACTCTGAAAAACTTTCTCTTGAGCAGAAAAGCTATAGCACCTGGAAGAAATGATGAAAAATTGCTGAACAGAAATTTTCAAAGGACAGCTCAAGAAGAAAAAGTCAAGTATTTAAATAATATTTGCAAAGATCTAGAATTAGAAAACCAAAGTGAAGGACATACTCAGCACTTCTAAAGCTGAAAAAAAATTAAGAAAAATTTCAAGTAATATTGAAAGATTCTATAGCCAAAATACTTAATGAAAACATTAAGAGAAGATGGCCAGGGGGCTTGCAGGGTGTGCCCTTTGGCTGTTTGAATGATTGTATCTTCCTGAGTGTTTTGGTGTACATAAAAAACAACAACAAAACAGAAGGGACAGAAGCAAATAACTGTTGAATAAGGGGATTGTAATCATTGCAATGAAATGAAATAGGATAGGATGAGTGCAAAGCTGATGTTCTCCTATGTAAACTATCACTCAATTCACAATAAAAACTTAAAAAAAAAAAAAAAAGAAGAAGAAGAAGAGGATGGAAGGAAGACACAAAGTCACTGCACCAAGAACTGTTTGATGCTCAAACATTTCAAGAGGTAGCAGACAATCAATAGCTGATGGTATTGAAGGAAGATGTCCAAGTTGCACGAAAGGCATTGGTGAAAAACAAGGAGTCAGCATTTAATGGAATACAAATGGAACTTTTTCAATAAGCTGATGCAGTGCTGAAGGCATTCACTCATCTATGCCAAGAAATTTGGAAGACAGTTACCTAGCCAACCATATTTGTGCCCCTTCCAAAGAAAGATGACCCAACAGAATGAGAAAATCACTGAACCAAAATTGCATTAATAGCACATGGAAGTAAAATTTTGCTGAATATAATTTTAAAACAGTTGCAACAGTACACTGACAAGGAGATGTCAGAAATTCAAGCCAGATTCAAAAGAGAATATGCAACTAAGGATATTACTGCTGACGTCAGATGGATCTTGACTAAAAGCAGAGACTACCAATAAGATGTTTACTTGTGCTTTATTGACTATGTTAAATCATTTGACTGTGTGGATCATAATAAACTATGGGATAACATTACAAAGAACAGGTATTCCAGAACACTTCATTGTGCTCATGAGGAACCTACACATAGACCAAGAAACAGATGTTCGAAAAGAATAAGATACTGAATGGGTTAACATCAGGAGAGGTGTGCAACAGAATTATACCCCTTCACCATACTATTCAAGGAGCTCTGGTAGCGTAGTGGTTACAAATTGGGCTGCGAACCTCAAGGTCAGCAGTTTGAAACTATCAGCTGTTCCACTGGAGAAAGATGAGGCTTTCTGCTCCTGTAAAGATCTATAGCCTTGGAAACCCTGTACAGGGTCGCTATGAGTTGGAACCGACTCCACAGCACATCACCACCACCACACCACCATACTACTCAATCCATATGCTGAGCAAATAATCTGAGAAACTGTGGAAGAAGAAGAATGAGGCATCAGGATTGTAGAAAGATTCATTAACAACCTGAGATATGCAGATAATACTGTACTTGCTGAAAGTGAAAAGGACTTAAAATGGATTATACCTCAATAGGAAGAAAACCAAAAATACAACTAGACCAATAAATCACATCATGTTAAATGGAGTCAGGTTTGAAGTTATCAAAGCCTTCATTTTACTAGGATCCATAACCAACACTCATGGAAGTAGCAGTAAATAAATAAAAAGATACAATGCAATAGGCAAAGCTGCTGCAAAATACCTCTCTAAAGTGTTCAAGAGCAAAGATATCAGTTTGAGCACTAAGGGGTGCCTGACCCAACCCGTGATATTTACAAGAGCCTCATATGTGTCTGAAAGTTGGACAAAGAACAAGGAAGACTATAAAAGAATTGATGTATTTGAATTATTATTTTGGAGAAGAATATTAAAAATGCCATGGACTGCTAGTAGAATAAACAAATCTATCTTGGAAGAACAGCCAGAAAATTCCTTGGAAGTCAGATAGCCAGACTTTGTCTCTCATACTTCGGACAGATTGTCAGGAGGGACCAGTACCTGGAGAAGGACGTTATGCTTGGTCAAGTGGAAGATTAATGAAAAAGAGGAAGATTCTCAACAAGATGGATTGGTACAGTGACAGCAACATATGGACTCAAGTGTAGTAATAATTGTGAGAATGGCTTTTTAAATACCTGGGAGTGTTTCATTTTGTGCTCAGGGACCCAACGAGTTAGAACTGACTTAACAGCACCTAAAAACAATCACAATAATTTATCAGAAATTAATATTGCCACTCCTGATCTTTTTTGGTTTTCATTAGCTTTATATATTTTCTCCATTCTTTGATTTTTTTATTTAAGTTCATCTTTGTGTCTAAGGTGTGTCTTTTGTACGTAATATATTGATGGGTCCTGTTTTCTTATCCATTCTGCCACTCTTTCTCTTAGCTAGTGCATTCAATCCATTTATATTCAGTGTAATTAATGATAGATATGACTGCCTACAGAATGAACAAATTTCTGTGCTGAAAGAAGTACAGCGAGAATGCACCTTAGAAGTCAGGGTCGAGAGATTTCAGCTCTCATACTTTGGACATGTTACCAGGAAGGACTTAAAGCAGAGAGTCAGCATAAAAGAGGAAGACCCCCAATGAAACAGATGGACACAATGACAACCACAACGGGCTCAAATGCAATAACACTTGTGAAGATGGTGCAGGACCAGGCAGTGTTTTGTTCTGTTGTACATAGGGTTGTTATAAGTTAGAACCAATTTGATGGTACCTAATAACAACATGCATTTATTGCTGTCATTCTTTCATGTCGTTTATTGTGGTGTTGATGATTTCTTTGTTCTGTATACTTTGCTGTGCTATCATTTTCTTATCAAATTTTCATTGTCTTCACAGTTGTTGATTTTGTGTTTATGAGTCATGGCTCATGATTTTCTTCTTTCTTCTTTTGGTTAAAAGTCTATTGACTTTCTTTGTGGTTACCCTGTGGGGTTTTTTGTTTTGTTTTTCATTTTAGTGTGGGTACCTTTTCTTAAGCTTTTACAATAATGGTCTTATGCAATATTTGTCCTTTTGTGACTGACTAATTTCACTCCGCATAATGTCCTCAAGGTTCATCCATGTTAAGCAGTGGCTTGCAGCTTCCTTGTTATTCTTCAATGTAGCATAATATTCCATTGTGTGTATGTACCACAGTTTGTTTATCCATTCTTCAGTTGATGGGCACTTTGGCTGTCTCCATCTTTTTGCTATTGTTAATAGTGCTGCTAGGAACATTGGTGTGCATATATCTACTTGTGTTATGGCTCGTTTTTCTTGTGGATATATACCAAGTAGAGGCATTGCTAGATCTTAAGGTATTTCTATTTCCAACTTTCTAAGGAAGCGCCATACTGTTTTCCAGAGTGGTTGGACCATTTTGCATTCCCACCAGCAATGTAGGAGGGTCCCAATCTGTCCACATCCTCGCCAACATGTATTAATCTCTGCATTTTTTAACTTTGCTGTTATTGCTGATGTGAGATGATATCGCATTGTTGTTTCTATGATTTATTTTTATCTCACTAAATTTAAAAGTGTTTTGTGTTGATATGGTCTTAACTTCCTCTCCATTTGGAAGCTTTGTCATTATATCATGTATTCCCTCTCTTTGCATTGTAGTTGTCATCAGTTACAGAATGACACATCTGAGTCTCTATTTTCAGTCTTACAAGCTTATTTTATTTTTTCTATGTATTATTCTGAGATGGCTTCTGGGTGCTATTTTCATGTGTCCTAATTTCAAATTGTTGCCTGATGTTGGTTGTCTCTCTGAAGGATTCACTTAGCATTACTTGTAAGGTTGGTTTGGTTTTTATAAATTCTCTCAGTTTCTGTTTTGCTGGAAACGCACTAATTTCACCATCATAAGTAAGAAAAAGTTTATCTGGAGGTATAATTCTTGGCTGGCATTTTTTCCCTCTCTTTCAAGGTTTTATAAACATCATCCCATTGCCTTCTTGCCTGCAAGGTTTCTGTCAAGAAATCAGAGCTTAGTCTTACTGGTTGCCCTTTATAAACAACATTTTGCTTTTCCTGATATGCTTTCAAGACTTCTGATTTTGGTTTCATTAAGTTTGATGATAATCTATCTTTGTGACCTTATTTTGGGGTCTATCTTGTATGAGGCTTGTTGAGCTTCTTGGATATCGTCTTTCATGATATTTCTGCTAGCATATCTTTGACAATTCTCTCCGTACTTTGTTTTGTTTTGCAAACAGAATTGTGGAATATGTAAATTATTCTTCTTGCTACTGCCCCATATAATTCTTAGGTTGTGTTCATTTTTCTTCATTCTTCTTTCCTGTTTTTCCTCCTACAAATTGGTGTTGAAGGACTGACCTTCTAAGTTACCAATCTATTTTTCAGTTGGGTCATTTCTACTCTTTTGTCCTTCCAATGTGTTATCTACCTCTGGAATTTCATGGTGAATTTTCTCAATTTCTAATTGCTGCTTTTGTTGGTATATAATTGTATACTTCTCTTGTTTTGCTCCTATATTGCTTTCTTGAATTCTTCTAGGATATTGTCTGTGTTTTCCTTCATTTTGTTTATGGTTTCCTTGAGCTCTTAAAAAACACTGTATCTTGAATTCCTTATCATGTAGCTCTATTACCTATTCTTCCTCAAGGAGACTTCTTGGTTCTTTATTTTGGTCATTTGCTTGCACCACTGTCTCCTGTTTCTTTATTTGATTTGAAGTTGTCTGTTGTCTCTGAGATATTTGTAGTTCTTATATAGTTCTTTATTATGTGTTGGTTTGTTACAGCCTGTTTGGGGTTTGTTGTTGTTGTTTTTACTTTGTTTTTATATATCTGGACAGGTGGGGCTGGCATACTACTTTGAATGCTAGTTCAGCAGTACTGGTTACCTCCATCCATCCTGTCTTGAGGCAGGTGAAGTTACAGGAGGGGGTATGGGCATGGGTTTCTGTTTGTTGGTTGTAAAGAGAAGCTGCAGGTGAGGTAAACATCTGGTTGATTCTTCATTGGTCCAGTGGTGCAGGAGAAGGGTGGCACTCACCTCTGAGAAGGTGGTAAGTGGTAGCTATCAGTATTGCAGATACTCCTGTCAGATGAGACAGAATGCAAAAATAAGAAAAAAAACCATGAAAAGCGGGATGAGGAAAAAGTGGGTAAAATAAAGGAAGAGGAGGAGAAAAGGAAAAATAGACCAATAAAAAGGAAAGAAAAGCAGAAACAGAAAATGAAAAAAACAGAAATAACAACAACAAACACAGAGAAAGGCGTTGCAGCAATGTTGCCTGTTGCATGGGAGCAGTTGACTGGTGCATAGCACATGCATGTATGCACTTGTGATAGTGCAGCCACAGGCACGAGTCTTGAATTTACCAGGAGTGTGGCCTTTCAACCACATGGGGCAGTAAATGCAGCCCAGTCTGCTTAGGAATGGGTGCAGTTGGTGGCTGTCTGTGGACCCTGTGAACCAGGCAAGTATGAGTGGCAGGGGGTTATCCCTAGGCACTGGCTTGGTTGGGGCTGTGGGTTGGGGGAGACCTCACCACAGGTCACTAGAAAAATATGGTGGTCTGGTACACTTCTGAGCAGACACTGTCAATTAGTCAGTTCCTGCATAGACTCAATTAGTAATGAGGGGTGCCCAGAGTCCAGCATCTCCATCCACCACCACACAGATCTTTTCCTCCATGTGCACCCTCAACCCAAAGGACTAGGATTCTCTACTAGTGAGTTGTTTCGTTCTCCTTCACTGGCTCCTTTCCTTCTTTTTCTGCAGTTTCCATGCCACTAGTATTCTCACCTGTTTCACTCTACTTGACACTCTCAGAGTCAGCTCATATTCTGCTCACCTTGTTTCACCAGGGTATTTTCACACTGTGTGTCTGTTTCAACAGGAATTCCATGAAGTTGGTTTCGCCTCATTCATGTGTGTTGTGTTTGTTGTCTCAAAATGACCAGATGCAGCATGTGACCTCACTCTGTCTCTCTCCTCTGGCATTGTTTTTATTCGGTCACCCTTTCTTTCTTCTTCTTCTTTTTTTTTTTTTTTTTCACAGTTACAAAAGATGGAGCTTTATTTTATGCAGTGATGCAATATGTAGTATAAGTCACTTATGATACCATAGAAGACATATTTTGTATAGGATTTTCAAAGAGCAGCTGGTGTCTTTGAATAGACAACATTGGGTTTAACAGTCCAGTACTTTTCCTACAGTGACACATCATGACTCTAGCAGTTTGTCACATTTTTAATATTTTTCTCCAACACCATAATTCAAATGCATAGATTCTTCTACAGTCTTCCTCATTTGTTGTTCAACTTTCACATGCATATGAGACGATTGAAAATACCATGGCTTGGGTCAGGTACACCTTAGTCCTCAAACAGATATCTGTATTCTAGAACACTTTAAGGAGGTCTTTTGCAGCAGATTTTCCTAATATATATCACCTTTTGATTTCTTTTTTTTTTAAATGTTTTATTGTGAATTATGTGTTAGTTTACATGGGAGAACATTAGTTTTACATTCATTCTATTGTATATCGTTTCATTGTCATGGTTACAATCCCCTCCATGCATCATCAACCAACCAAAGGGTATACCCTGCAAGCCTGCATCACTGCTTCTCTGGGTAGGGTCCCACTCTCTGCTGTTCTCCCTTGATGGTCCTAGGGAACTCTGCTCCTAGACTGGGAAGTTAATCACTCCCCTCCTTGCTATAAAACGTCTACCTTTACATTTCCAACCCTCACAATCAGTCCTGATAACAATTATTCACTATTGTATCACATCTGCATTTCATTTCATCAGCCCCACCTAGACAGATTAGATACTACTCACTGAAGATTCTACCTTCCTCCAGACCCTCTGGGTCTAGGTTCCTTCTTGAAAGCTTGTAAGCCAGTCACTTCTTGCCTTTGTAGCCTCCCCCTCCCCCCCAGTTTGGGTAACCAGTGTCCAACTTGCCCATCCTTGTCTACTCTGTGTGTGGAGGGGGTGGGAATGATTCTTGCTGTAAGGATTTGTTCCCTCTTTTGAGCTACTGCATCCATAGGTGTAGGTCAAGTTCATCAAATTGTATCAGATTACTCTTTTTTTCCTCTTATTTCTTCTTCTGGTTGAGCTCTGATCATCCAGTCATTGAAGCCAGGTCAAGTGGGTATTATCTGCAAGTGTGGGTGTTCTTGTGCAGATGCCCTCTCTTCTTATCAGCTGGATGCTTCACTCTCCGCTCTAGTCCTCTGTGGCTATGTCACTGACTCTGGGCCCAAGAGTCCCCAGGCCTTGCCACACTGCTGTCTGCCAGTCTTTCTGTGTGGTATTTTATCCAGTTCTTTGCCCTCTTGTTTGATTACCAGAATTCCAGGTTATCATCTGTATATATATGTGTGTGTTCCACTCAGTTCTGGAATCCTGTTGTAGAGGGAGTGGCTGGAGTGTCACCTGGATGCCATCTTGACTCTACTTCATGCCTGCTAGTTATCATTACCTTTTATCCACTTAGTAAATACTAAAGCTACTCATCTCTTTGAAACTGCTATGTTCAAGTCCTTCACTTCATTTTTTCATTCACTTTTGCTTCTCCATGCTCAACAGCAAGTTTCAAAATCTCTTCTGACATCCATTTTGATCTTTTATTTCTTTCCTGTCTTTTTAATGAGCTTTTGCTTTCTTCATGCATCATATTCTTGATGTCATACCACAACTCATCTGATCCTCAGTCATTAGTCTGAATCAATGTATCATATCTGTCTTAAGATGGTCTCCAAACTCAGCAAGGATATGCTCAAAATTCTATTTTGGTTCTTGTGACTTTGTTTTAAATTCCTTTAGCTACAGCCTAAACTTGTATATGAGGAATTAATGATCTGTTCCACATTCTGCTCCTGGTCTTGTTTTCACTGATGATTTGAAGCTTTTCTACCATCTTTTCTCACAGATGCAGTCCATTTGATTCCTGTGTATTCTATCTGGTGAGGTTCATGTGTATAGTTGCTGCTTATTTTGTTGAAAGGGTAATTGAAATGAACAAGTCATTGATCTGGCAAAATTCTATCCTGTGATCTTCAGCACCCAGACCATATTTTCCAACTACTGATACCTCCTCTTGATTCTAACCTTTGCATTCCAATCCCCAGTAATTACCACTGCATCTCAATTGCATGTTTGATCAATTCCAAATTGAAGAAGTTGGTAGAATTCTTCAGTTTCTTCATCATTGACTTTAGTGGTACTTGTGTAATTCTGAAAAATAGTTGTATTAACTGGTCCTCCTTGTAGGTGTACAGATATTATCCTATCACAGTCAGCACTGTGTTTCAAGATGGATCTTGAAATGTTCTTTTTGATGATAAATGGGACATTGTTGCTCTTCAATTTGTTATTCCCAGCATAGTAAACCATATGCTATCTAATTCCAATTGGACATACTTGTCTATTTCAGCTCATTAATACTTACAATATTGATCTTTGCATGTTCTACTTCATTTTTTATGACTTCCAATCTTCCTAGATTCATACTTTGTACATTCCACATTCCGATTATCAATGGGTGTTTGCAACTGTTTCTTCTCATTTTGCATTATGTCCCACTAGCAACGGAAGGTTCCAAAAGCTTTACTCCATCCACATCATTAAGATTGACTCCATTTTGAGGAGACACTCTTTGTTAGTTGCATTTTGAATTTTTTCCAGTATGTGGGGTCCATCTTCTTACACTAGATCACACAGTGTTTCACTGCTATTCGTAAGGTTTTCAAAGGCTAATCTGTCCTCCTAGTCCTTCTTCCTAGTCTATTCTTAGTCTAGAAATTCCAGCAAATTCTATAATGGGTGACTCTGCTGGTATTTGAAACTCTAATAGCATAACTAACAGCAGTGCAGCAACATGCAACCCATCAGAGTATATCAAACTGAAAGACGTGGATTTTTTACCACCTAGGAGCTCTGGGACCAGAAGAGTTGTGGGATGACATGAAGAACATCATACGTGAAGAGAGCAAAAAGTCATTAAGAAGACAAGAAAGAAGGAAAAGGTCAAAATGGATGTCAGAAGAG
>NW_006408767.1:2390592-2400971 GCF_000296735.1 Chrysochloris asiatica | reverse complement strand
TCCGGAGAGAACAGTCGCTGGTGAAGGATGTCATGCTGGGTAAGGTGGAGGGTCAGAGAAAAAGAGGAAGACCCCCAACGAGATGGATCAGCCAGATGGCATCATCGATGGCGTCAAGTGTGGTGGCAGTAGTGAGGTTGGCTCAGGATCGGACATTGTTTCGTTCTGCTGTGCATGGGGTTGCTGTGAGTCGGTTCTGACTTGATGGCACCTGACAACAACAACAACAACAACAACAGGAGCTCTGGTAGCATAGTGCTTACAAATCGGGCTGCGAACCTTAAGGTCAGCAGTTCAAAACTACCAGCTGTTCCACAGGAGAAAGATAAGGCTTTCTGCTCTCATAAAGATTTACAGCCTCGGAAATCCTGTACAGAGTCGCTATGAGGCAGAGCCGACTCCACAGTACAGAACAACAGACTTGCCTTATGCCTCTCCTCTCTCATTCTGGAATTACTAGTTTTACTTTAAGACTAAATCGCTCCTTCCCTTTACATAAAATACATTCTATATTTCTAGTTTAAGTTACTTAGGAAGGTATTTCTGTCAACGTTGACGTAAACATAACAACCATTGTCAGAAAAAAATCATTTTCATTAATAACTAGGAATATTCAGACTCTTCCATATATATAAGTACTAATACCATTGGAGCACATTTTAAAAAGAAATGACATTTAATAATACCATCAGGAGTTAGGAAACTATTATATTTTTATAGCCCTGTCTTCAGCATGCTTTATAGGATCCTTTAGAGAAGTAAAATGTCCCCTTTTTTAAAAACCTTGTGACATTAATCAAAATAAGCAACTCATTCTTTTTACTGTACCTTTTAAAAAGATCAAGTTTTTCTCAGTGTAGCTACTGAATGCCCAACTCATAAGATCAGTACAAGAAACAGACTTAAAAGACTGTCTTAAGAGGAGGGTGGGGGCAGGAAGTGTAACAACTGCTAATCACAACTTCCTGTAGCAAGACAGGAATTCAGACATAAAACAAAATAGAGAAACCACAGAAACTTACCTTTTTGTTATGCCAGCTCAAAACCTGGGCTTATATTTAACATAACATAAGACAAACATATGATGAACCCAGTTTCTTAAGTGTATGCAAAATTCTTGGGTGAGGCTGCCTCAATTTAACAGAAAAAAACAAGCAAACAAAAACAATTCCTAGATAAACTTATCAGTTTACCAGAGTTTAATATGGAGAGAAATCATATATTTTGAAAACACCTGAGCACTAAACAAAAGTTTCTCAGAGGAAAGAAGACAAAATGGAAACTCAGGTGGAAACTCATTTTCTTAAAGTTATCATTGAAATTCTAAATTATTTCTAGCATATTCAGTTTATGTTGTTGTTATTGTTAAGCACTGTTGAGTTGGTTCCAATTCAGAGACCCCATATATAGGGTTTCCATGGAGTGGCTAGTGAATTTGAACCACCAACCCTGTGGTTCAAACCGACCTTGCAGTCCAGTGCTTTATTCCACAATGCCACACCAGGATTCCATGCTTTAAAAATATGAACCCCAAACTAGCAGCCAGGTGTGAGGGGAAAATGCAGGCTCATTAATCAAGAATGTAAAGAACTAGATTGAAATTTTACTGAGTCAAATAAAGTTATTAGCAGGTGGTTGATCCCCCGGGATTCCTTCCTAACAACCGTACAAAACCTGTAATTCTAATTCTTTCTGCCAGCTAATGACCTAGTCTCTTGTTTTAAACACATTAGTTTCTCTAATTGGAAAGTACCCTCAGTGTTCATTCTGGGACAGATTTTAAAGGAGCACATGGAGTAGGAGAAGGCCTTTGACATTGTAGCTCCTTGTTTTACTTAGTTAATTTGGAAATATTCTGCAGAGAGTTTATCTTTACTTTTTAATGTCTTGTAGAAGCTTCAAAATACCAATTAAAATAGATATACCATTGTGGCTACCTAATTCAAGAGCCTTTCTGTTCTCATTTGCTGTGCAGAAAACTTAAGTCAGATTATTTAAAAGAATCCCAGAGTAGCCACATATTTTCCACTGTCCTCTAATTATGGCATTTACCATTTACAGAGAAGATTCGAGTTTAGGGCTCCCAGACATAGAAAAATCTGATAAAGGAGTGCCAGGAGGCTTTGGACAGTGGATTGCTTAAACCAACATGTACCTTTGTTACACGAGAATCTGTGGGTGATGGGCAGCCTAATACCCTAGTCCATGTCAAGTACCAGCTTTTTATTCTATGGGAGATTTTAACCACTGTGTGTGTGGCAACTGCCCTAGTGACTTGAACTGGTTAACCTACACCCTTGACTTCATATGGCTTTTACAGTCCAAGGAGTCCTGGTGTGGTGCTGTAGGATAAGCACTTGACTGCAAGGTCAGTTTGAACCACAAGGTTGGTGGTTCAAACTCACAAGTTGCTCCTCTGAAACCCTATACAGGGTTTCTATGAGTTGGAACCAATTCAAGTGCACTTAACAACAACAATTAAAATAGAGTCCCAGATTCCACAAACTTGAAAACTTCTAGAAGAGTAATTTGCATGAACTCAGAGCCTTGACTATTGCCACTCAAACAAAAAATTCAAACCCATGCCATCAAGTCAGTTCCAATTCATAGCAACCATATAAGCAGAGCAGAACTTCTCCAAAAGGGTTTCAAGGCTGTAAGCAAATTGCCTTGTCTTTCTCCCACAGAAGAGCTGGTAGGCTGAAATTGTTGTATCATCAACTGTATGTGCCATCTGGGTTAGCAGCCCAATGCTTTAACCTACTGCACCAGCAAATACTAATTCCTGCAAAAACAAAATGAAGCCACATCTTGCAATAAGTCTTGAAGAACTCTAAGCAAGAAGGCAGAGTTCAAATTTGAGTGCACTTACTACCTTAATGGAGTCCTGGTGTGGCGCTGTGGGTTAATGCACTAGACTGCAAAGTCAGTTTGAACTGCAAAGTTGGTGGTTCAAGCTCACCAGTCACTCCTTGGAAACCCTCTAGAGGGTTGTTAAGGGTTAGAACTGACTCAATGGCACTTAACATCAACAACTACCTTCGTGACCCCTACAAGCCCATGGAGAGAGATGAGCTCAAAGGGTTCATGCAAGAGCTCTAAGCAAGAAGGCAGAGTTCAAATGTAAGAGTATATAGAGATATCCTCCCATGTAAACTAGCCCATAAATTACAATACAGCATGAAAAAAAAAAAGAGTATATGGAGACATAATTCTTTAATCTTGACAAGATTTACTTTCCTAATATACAAATGATGGACAATATATTGGCTACCTCACAGGTTTGTTGGGATTAAGTGAGATAGTTCATACAATATTTAGATTGTACGTGGTCCATGTACTTTGTTGTTGTTATTGTCAGGTGCCCTCCAGTTGGCTGTGACTCATAGCAACCTCAGTCACAACAGAATGAAGCATTGTCCAATCCTGCACCACTTTATCAATCCGTCTTATTGGGGTTCTTCTTCTCTTTTGCTGACCCTCCACTTTACCAAGCAGCATGCCCTTGTTCAGGGACTTGTCCCTCCTGATAATATGTCCAAGTATGTATCATCATCCTCTCTTCTAAGGAACATTCTGACTGTACTTCTTCCAACACAGATTTGTTTGTTCTTCTAGAAGTCCATGGAACTTTTAATATTCATCCCCAACACCATAACTCAAATGTATCAATTCTTCCATGGCCTTCCATATCCACGGTCAATCTTTCATGTGCATATGAGGTAACTGAAAATACCATGGATTGGTTCTGATACACCTTTGTCCTCAAAGTGACATATTTGCTATTAAACACTTTGAGGAGGAGTTTTGTAGCAGATTCACCAAATGCAGTATGTGATTTAATTTCTTGACTGTTATTTCCATGAGCATTGATTATGGTTCCAAGTAAAATCAATTCTTTTACCAAAAAAAAAAGAGTATATGGAGACAGAAGACACCGTTCTGGTATTGAGTATAATCAGGAACGTACAGTATTCCTTGGAAGTGAGAATGCCTGGACTTTGTCTCTCATACTTCAAATATATTCTCAGGAGGAACCAGACACTGGAGAAGGATATCATGTTTGGTAACATGGAGGGTCAGAGAAAAAGAGGAAGACCCCCAGAAAGATAGATTAGCACAGTGGCATCATCAATGGGTTCAGATATAGCAAGGATTGTGAGGTTGGCCCAGGACTAGGCAGTGTTTTGTCTGTTGTGTATACGGTCACTACAGACTTGATGACACCTAACACCAACAAGTGTTCTTTGCATAACTCAAAAACATTTAGTAAAACATGATATATTCTTATGTTATTTCTAATATGTGATATATCAAATTAATACATTGAATCTTTTTACTAAATCTTTTTATTATAGTAATTATTTTGTTCTAGTGAAAATAACACAGGATTTTTCATTTGTGCTGGTGCTGTAACTCTGGCTGCTTGGCTCCTCAGGGCTGCTGAAGACAGGACAACTTCTAACAATTCTGACACCAGTAAATGTCTCTGTTCAAATTAAAACAAGCAGTTTTGTTGAAAGAATAAAATCAACCTCGACTGGGAAACAGCACACAGTCTCGAAGTTAAACTATGTGTTCCAAAGTACAGGAAGACAGAGGAATTCTTTATAGCACAAAATCACAAAGTATCAGCATCTTTGTGTACGCATATGATTGGCTGTCATACAAGTAATGCTTATTGGTTGGATTTTAGCTCTAAGGATGCCTGAAGATTAAAAACACAGTGCAGCCCAGTGTTTCCTGGAACATGTACACATACACAAAGGACCTTTACAGCAATCTGGATGCAGTAAGCAAACTTATTGAGAATTGCGAAGCAGAAGTAACTACTGAGAAATCGTCAAACTGACAAAAATGGAGCCAGGTCTACAATTCAGTCAGAAGCCACAGTCTTGTCAAGTGCCTTGCTTGTAAAGTCTGAAAAGTACTCCTTATCACAGTTCTGGCTCACCTCTTCCTCACACCCCATGTCCCATCCATGAGTAAATCTGATGGTTCCATCTTCAAAATATACCAAGAATTTGGCCTCAACTCACTGTGCTCATTGCTGCTATCCTTATTCAAGATTCCATCATCTGTCTCTCGGACCACTGCAATAACCTCTAAGGGGTCTCCCTACTTCTATCCTTGCCTCTACATGAGCTGTGATCTTTGCCTTTTGGTTAGCAAATGTATCTCTAGCATCAGTCTTTCAATACTTTAAAAAAAAAAAAAAAAGGATGGGTATACAATTATGTTCAAACTGCTTAAAGTGTTTGGTATTATTGAGATTCATGGACAAAACCAGGGGCTTTGTGACATTTGGTTCACATAAAATTAAATATTACACCCCCGTATAGCCATGAGAAATGAAGAACTCTAAATTTCACTGTTCAATTTAATCATTACTTCTATGGAAAACTTATATTCTATATATTAATGTTCCCTCCTGCCAACAGACAGCAAATTTGATCAATTAATATGGTTGTTTTCTAGTTTTTCTAGTAGTCAATATAATTTTGAGGGAAAATCCATAAGGACCATGTCTTCAGACTGTTTTGTATTTTTATTTCCTTTTTAGGTCACCTGCAATGCCTGGAGGAATTTTTGCTATACAGAGGCATTATTTTAACGAAATCGGACAGTATGACAAGGGCATGAATCTTTGGGGAGGAGAAAATTTGGAACTTTCACTAAGGGTAACTAAGAATTTATTTTTAAATTATGACTTTTGTACGCAGAGAGTGAAATCTAACTTTACATTGTGTAATCCGATTTGGTAAGTGGACTCCTGGTATGGTGCTGTAGGATCAGCACTGGCCTGCAAACCACAAGGTTGGCTGTTCAAACCCACCAACTGCTCCTTGGAAACCCTACACAGGGTTGCTGTGAGTCAGAACTGACCCTATGGCACTTAACAATACCAACAATATGGTAATTCTGCCACAATTTCCTGTATCAGCATCCAGTACCATTCTGTACCATCAAGTGCAATAAGGTACTTACAGTGTTCTCTGCAAAGCTTGAAAGCGTTCAATAAAATACTACATTTTCTTATATTTGTTTGTTATAGCTAATATATATCAAAGTAATATAATACTTTGAATCCTTTTATAGAATCTCTTTTTTATTATACTAATTATCTTCGTCTTCCTTATTCACTGTCCAGCTTTCACATGCATATGACGCTAGTAAAAATATCATGGTTTAGGTCAGACACACCTTAGTGCTTAAACTGACATCTTAGCTCTTGATGCATTTGAGTTATGGTATTGGAGAAGAATATTAAAAGTACCATGGAATACTAGAAGAACAAATAAATCTGTGTCGGAAGAAGTACAGCCAGAATGCTCCTTAGAAGCCAGGATGATAAGACTTTGTCTCTTATACTTTGGACACATTATCAGGAAGGACCAGTTCCTGGAGAAGGACATCATGCTTGGTAAACTGGAGGCTCAGAGAAAAAAAGGAAGACCTCAAATGAGATGGACTGGCCCAGTAGCAGCAGCAGTGGGTTCAAGCTTAACAATGATTGTGAGGATGGTGCAGAAATGGGTAGTGTTTCGTTCTTTTGTGCATCAGGTCACTATGAATCAGAACCCACTTGATAGAACCTTACAACAATTATCTTGATATAGGGAAAATAACACAGGACTAAAGGTTAGAGCACTTGAATACCACCAAATTCATGTGCTATTTTAGGTCGAAGTTGATCTAACATGAAGGGACTCAGACTAGAAGGTGCTTCTGGAGTTCTGGTGTGGTGCTGTAGGGTAAGCCCTAGACTGCTAACTGTAAAGTTGGTGGTTCAAACCCACCAGCCACTCCTCAGAAACCCTATACAGGGTCGCTATGAATTAGAACTGGCACTTAACAACAACAAGTTGACTTCTAGGAGCCCTGGAGACACAGTAGTTAAGTATTCTGCTACTGATGAAAAAGTCAGCAGTTCAAACAAGTACCCACTCTGTTGAAGACAGATGGGGCAGTCTACTTCCACAAGATTTAGAGTCTTGCAAGACCTATGGGACAGTTTTATTTTGTCCTCTGGGGTCACTATGAGTTGGAATTTGACTCAACAGCAGTGATTTGAGTTTGGTTTTGGGTGAAGATGTCTTCTCAGTGTAAATTCCAGAGATAAATACTATAACATGAATAAACCTTGAAAATACAAGGAGGCTTCAAACAGTTCTTGGGAAAATTCTATTATGTTTCAATTCCATGTTTCACAGACATATTGAAATTTCTTTGTAATACCAGCACCAGTTGCTATCAAGTTGATTCTGACTTATGACAACCCCTGTGTGTTAGAGGAAACCTGTGCTCCAGAGGGTTTTCAATGGCTGATTTTTCAGAAGTAGATCACCAGGCCTTTCTTCCGAGCTGCCTTTGGTTGGTTTCAAACTCCAACACTTTGGTTCACATCTGAATGTGCTGTTTCCACAGCTCAGAAACTCCCCTTGACTCTTAGTAGAGGCGTTGTGGTGGTGCTATGGGATAAGCACTGGGCTGCTAGCCACAAGGTTGGGGCTCAAACCCACCAGCCAATCCACAGGAGAAAGATGAGGTTGTCTGCTCCTATAAAGATTTGGGCTTAGAAACCAAAAGGAAAAGTTATACTATGTTCTATAGGGTTACTCTGAGTCAAAATCAACTCGATGACAGAAGCTTAGTGAAAGAAGTCAGGTCACCCTGGCCTCCAAGGAGCTTTCTGGCTGCACTTCTTCAAACATATATTGGTTTGTTTTGTCAGTGCATGGTACTTTTAATATTCTCCTCCAACACCATAACTTAAATGCCTCAATTCTACGGTCTTCCTTATTCACTATCCAACTTTCCCAAGCATATGAACATACCAAGACTTGGATCATGCGCCTTAGTCCTCAGACTGACATCTTCACTCTTGAACACTTTAAAAAGCTCTTGGTACAGCAGATTTGCCTAATGCAATACGTTGTTTGATTTCTTGACTGCTGCTTCCATGAGTGTTGATGGTTGATGAAGTGAAGTCTTTAACAACTCCAATCTTTTCTCCTTTTATCTTGATGTTACTGATTGGTCCCGTGGTGAGGAATTTTGTTTTCTTTACATTAAGAAACAACCCATACCAAAGGCTGTGGCTTTTGAAAATGGTCCTCCCAGGATATTTTAAGAGCAACATCTTGCCATTCTTCATAAACATCAACATCAGAAATGGTCATTTATGAGACAGGCAGAATCACTCCAGTTTCAGAATTAACCAACCAAAGTCAGATTTCCGGAGTTTGAGCCTTTTGCTTTGACAGCTATGAGACATTGAGCAAGTTTTCTTAACCAGTCTATGCAACATTTTCCTCATCTCTAAAGTGGAGATAATCGCAATGCCTACATTATAGGCTTGTTGTGAGAATGAAATGAACTTAATACATTTTTGCTCTTACTGTTGGTTAAAAAAAAATTCAGCAGTGTATATTGCATAACTATGTGTTTTGTTTTTCTTATGTCTCTAGATCTGGATGTGTGGAGGACAACTCTTTATAATCCCTTGCTCTCGAGTAGGACATATCACTAAGCAACACATCGAAGATAACATTAGAATTTTAAGATCCCAGGCATACAACAGTCTAAGACTGGCGCACGTATGGCTGGACGAATATAAGGTAAGGAACCATCCCTTGTTTGGAGAGATGAGTGAGCATACAGTCATTGTTCTGAAGATAACTTTTGCTTTTCCAGATCCATATTTTGTTCTTTTCTTTGTTTTCCTTAAGTTTACAGCCTCCCTTCAATTCCACGTCTACCTTAAGTTTACAGCCTCCCTTCAATTCCACATCTACCTAGCCCCAGACCCAATTCTCAATCAGTAAATTCTAAGCTACTAAATATGTACCTCTATTTTTATCTTAATTACCAAGGAAAATCCAGTCTAGGAAAGTCCACGGTGAGGACTTTGATTGCAGGAAGGCTAGAATCCTGTATCTATTTATTTTCTTCCTGGGATTAACCCTTAGTAACCATCATTCTTCTCCATGTTCCTGTCCCCTGGTGCAATTTTTATTTATTTATCTATTCCTCCTGTATCTCTTTTCTACCAACAGTCAACGACTTCTATATAAAAGCTATGTATGTCTCCCCATTTGTGCATTACACCAAGATCTACGCCTTTCTAGGATATCAAAGGGTGAACATACAGAGCTCATGTAGTTCCAGCTCCATTTTAATGGAAAGTAGTCTACCCAAAAGCCATGTACACACAAATAAGGACAGGAGCCCCAATAAGACTTTTCTGGTAAATGGACGGAAATGTGTAAGAACCTGTGATTTTTGTCCTGTTCTTCTTTTATATCTTTTCCATTTTGATTTTAATACTCCATTTCTTTAGTAAATGGGTGGTGGTGGTTGTGTGCCATCGAATCATTTCTGACTCATAGCAACCTTGCATAGGATTTCTGAGGCTGTGAGTCTTTATGGAAGCAGAAAGCCTCATCTTTCTCCTGCTTTCACTGCAAGTGAGCAATCCAGCTCATAATCCACCCAATGTGGCCCTGTAACGATAAGCACTATACCAAAGGGTCAGTTTGAACCTCAAGATTAACAGTTCAAACTTAGTAGTGCTCCTCAGAAACCCTGTACAGGGTCATTATGAGTCAGAACTGCCTTGATGGCACTTAACAACAACCACAACCATAGTAAAGAGGTAATGTGAATTAAAACCACAGTGAGACATCTTTTACAAAGTCACATGGCAAGCAACAGGAACTCTCCTGCACTGCTGATGGGAGTGCTCATCATTACAAACACATCATTACAAATACTGCTTGGCAGTATTTAGTAAAGTGAAATATCGCAATGCCCCATTATCTAGCAATTCTACTCTGGGAATAAACCACAGAAATGCGCACTTTTGTGCACCAGAACACAGACATAAGAAGCTATATAAATTGTATGTATGTGTTATCCAAAACTAAACACAACGCAAATGCTCATGAATAGTAGCATGGATAAACCACGATACACTTAATCAATAAAATTCTGTAAAGCAGTGAAATTAACCAACTATATTGTTATGTGCCATCAAGTCTGTACCAACTCATAGCGAACCAATGCACAACCAAAAGAAACACTGCCCAGGCCTGCACCAACCTCACAATCGTTACTTCCGCTTGAGCCCATTGCTGCTACTCAGCAAAGTAGACCATTGTCATTGTGGACTGTGCTGTGCTAAATGACCTTGATGTTTCCCTAGACTATGGTCTTGTGCCCTCAGACTCAATAACTCATTCCCTCATGATGTTTGGTTATGGCTAAGAAGTTTTCATTAATTTGGCCCCTGTATGCTCTACGATATCTATGGATATATTTGCAGCACATATGTAGACATATCCTCTGTCAGACCTACATATATATTTGTAGGTGTC
>NW_006408767.1:2386201-2389642 GCF_000296735.1 Chrysochloris asiatica | reverse complement strand
CTTCTCGGATTATTTGCTCAGCATACAGGTTGAAATTGAAGGAGCTCTGGTAGTTAGTGGTTACGAATGGGGCTGCGAACCTTAAGGTCAGTGGTTCGAAACTACCAGCCACGCCACGGGAGAAAGATGAGGCTTTCTACTCCCATAAAGATTTACACCCTTGGAAATCCTGTACAGGGTCGCTATGGGTCGGAACCGACTCGACAGCAATTAACAACAACAGGTTGAATAAGTATGGTGAAAATACAACCTTGTTGCACATCTTTCTTAATTTTAAACCACTTAGTGTTCCCATGTTCTGTTCGAACAACTGCATCTTGGTCCACGTACAGATTCCTCATGAGCACAATTAAGCGTTCTGGAATACTCATACTTCGCCAAGTTGTCTATAGCTTGTCATGATCCACACAATCGAAAGGTTTTGTGTAGTCAATAAAGCACAGATAAACATCTTTCTGATATTCTCTGCTTTCAGCTAAGATCCATCAGCAATGATATCCTTCAGCAATGATAGCCTTCATTCCACGAACTCTTCTGAATCCAGCTTGAACCTCTGGAAGTTCTCTGTCAATGTATGCTTGCAGCCGTTTCTGTATTACCTTTGGTAAAACTTTACTGACATGGAATATCAAAGAGATTGTCCATTGTTTTCCACATTCCATTAGGTCACCTCTCTCTGGAATGGGCACAAATATGGATCTCTTTCAATCAGTCGGCCAGATAGCTGTCTTCCAAATGCCTGGTGCCTTGTTCTTTGCCAATTCCTTCAATGCACCTTGGACTTCCTCCTTCCTCTTGATCATATGCTACCTCTTGAAATGGTTGAACATTAACCATTTCCTTTTGGTACAGTGACTCTGTGTATTCCTTCCATATTCTTTTGATGCTTTCTGCATCATTCAATAATATGCCCAGAGAATCTTTCAATAACGAAAGTCGAGGCTTGAGTTTTTTCTTCAGTTCCCCCAGCTTGAGAAATGCCGAGTGTGTTCTTCCTTTTTGGTTTTCTGATTCCAGATCTTTGCATATTTTGTTGTAATATTTGACTTTATCTTTTTGAGCTGATCTTTGAAATTTTCTGTTCAGCTCCTATACTTCATAATTTCTTCCATTTGCTTTAGCATCTCTATGCTGGAGAGCAAGTTTCAGTGTCTCTTCTGACCTCCATGTTGGCCTTTGCCTTCTTAATGACTTTTTGCTTTTATTGTTATTACTGATATTGCAAGATGGAATGCTGTTGTTGTTGTAATGTGCCGTGGAGTTGGTTCCAACTCATAGTGTCCCTGGATGGGGTTTCTGAGGCTGTAAATCTTTACGGGCGCAGAAAACTATCATGGAACAACTGGTAGTTTTGAACTACTGACCTTGAGGTTTGCAGCCCGATTCATAACCACTACGCTACCAGATTGAATAGGTAGTAGTATTCATCTTTGTTGACTTAAGCGCTTGTGCTCCTTCCAGTGTCTTCCTTTGCTGTGATCATTTTGTGCTATCTTCTCCTATTGCCTACTGCCTTTCCCTGCAGCCAAGTTAATGTGTTTCCACCCGCTAGTAGGTGCTGTGGAGTCCTGATGTGGTGCTGTGCGTTAATGCGTTCGATTCCAAAGTTGGTTTGAACCTCAAGGTTCCAGCTTCACTAGAACGTCCTAGGTAGTGTGATGTTTCCAGAGTGAGAGGATAGGTCATTTCCCCAGTACCTAGCAGATGGACATGAACAGACATTTCACATAAGAAGCATTCAATTTGCCAGCAAACACATAAAGAAATGCTTGTAATCATTAGCCACTACAAACCCAAGCCCACTGCCATTGAGTCCATTCAGACTCATAACAACCTTATAGGATAAAATAGAACTGCTCTATGGGATTTCTGAGACTGTAAACCTTTATGAGAACAGGTAGCCTCAACTTTCTCTGCTGCAGCAGCTGGTGGGTTTGAACCACCAACTTTGCAGTTAGCAGCCCTATGATTAGCCTACTATGCCACCCAGACTCTTTCATTAACCATTAGAAAGATGCAAATCAAAACAACAATGAGATATCATCTCAGGCCAGCATTAAGAGCAAAGTTCAAAAAAAACCCCAGAAGGATGTGGATAGGAACCTTCTTCATACACTGTTGTTATTGTTGTTAAGTGTCCTCAAGTCAGTTCCAACTCATAGCAACTCTGCATAAGGTTTCCGAGACATGCCTAGTGGGTCTGTACTACTGACCTTGTGGTTAGCAGTCCAGTGCTTATCCTACAGTGCCACACCAGGACGCCATACACTGAGGATGGTACTGTAAAATGGTGCAATCACAGTAAAAAATAAATTAAAAACTTGCTCCTCCTTAAGAAATTGAAAATCAAATCACCACTGTTGTTGTTAAGTGCCACTGAGTCAGTTCCAACCCATAGCACCTTTGAAACACCATGTGATCTATCAATTCTACTAGGTATATATTATCCAGAAAAATAAGAACCATAATATAAACAGATATGCACACACCCATGTTCTTTGTGGAGTTCTGGTGTGCCGTTGTAGGATAAGCACTGGACTGCTAACCACAAGGTCACCGATTCAAACCCACCAGTCACTACTTGGAAACCTTATACAGTGTTACTATGAGTTCGAATGACTCGGTGACAGCAACAACAACAAAAAATTTTTGTAGCATTAGTCCTAATAGCAAAAAGAAACAACCTAAGTGTTTATCAACCATGAATGGATAAACAAACCATGATACACAATGGTACTATGCAATAAAGAATTAATATTGAAATTCCAAAATGCCTCATAACATGTATGAATCTAAAGGACACTATGCAGAGTGAAATTAGCCAATTCAAAAGAACAAATATTGTTTAAGATCATTACTATAAAAAGTAAAAAAAGAAGTTTATACAAAGAGACACAAATCTTAAACACATAATGGTGAGCAAAAATAGCCAAATACAATAGAATACATACTTATTATTCCAACTCTATCAAGTTAAAAAAATGAGGAGGATTAATCAGTATCATCTACAACTAGCTATCATAGATAAAAGGCAAGGAAGGAAACACATAACCAGTAGAGTATTTAAAACAAAATAACAGGAAGAGGGTTAAGATCAGGAAGAAAAGGCAAGGGATTTCAGAGATATTGGGTATGTTCTATTCCTCCACCAAGCTAGGGTTACACTTGTGTTGATTTTCAACAGTTTATTAAATTGCACATTACATTATCTGTAGCTTTGTATATTTATATTTCCTGCTTTTAAAAAATTTATTTTTTAAAAAAGTAAAATCTGTTGTTAAGTGCCAGTAAGTCAGTTCTGACCCCACAGTGACTCTATACAGTGTTTCTGAGGAGTAGCTGGTGAGCTTGAACCACTGGCCTTGCAGTTCAAACTGACTTTGCAGTCCAGCACATTAACCCACAGCGCACACCAGGACTCCAAAAAAAAAAAAAAAAAAA
>NW_006408767.1:2378649-2385944 GCF_000296735.1 Chrysochloris asiatica | reverse complement strand
TAGAAAGCCTCATCTTTCTCCCGCGGAGCAGCTGGTAGTTTCGAACCGCTGACCTTAAGGTTCGCAGCCCGATTCGTAACCACTACGCTACCAGAGCTCTTAAAATACTTACTCAGCAATTTTTTCATTTATCAGGGTATTTTGGATATCTTTCAAATCAGAATATAAAAACATGTATTGTTCTTTAAATATTTCCTTTGTATGTTGTTATTAAGTGTCGTTGAGTTGGTTCCAACTCATAGTGACATTGTGTAGGGTTTCCAAGGAGCATCTTATGGGTTTGAACCTTGCAGTTAGCAGTCCAGTGCTTGTCCTGCAGTGCCACACAAGGACTACTTTGTCTAGAGCTACCAAAATTGACCCCAGTGATGAATATGAACCTCCCATTGACAGTCATTCTAGCTTTTTCTTAGCAAAGGATGGGATGAATAGTTTTTATACATATCTTTTTGTGCATTTGTACAAATATCACTTCAGAAATTTCAGGAAACAAACTTTAGTCAGAAGTTAATGTATTTTACATACTGACGATAATGTCTAAAGTATCCTTCAAGAAACATGCATTTATGAGGGTAAGTTAGAAAGTATTGCTACTAGGTTCCAGTTTATATATGCAAGGATTTATTCTAAACAAAATGTGTCTAAATATCGAAAGATCAGGGATGGCTACAGATAAGTTTTCTAAGTAATAAATTTTTCTAAATCTATTAAATACTTTCAAAATTAAAGATCCAGGTCGAAACAGTGGCTTTTAAGGGGATCTGCTAAATCAGTTCAATTCAAGACAGAGAGGTCAGTTCATAAGACTATGGTGACTATGTTTGGGAATTCTAAACTGGTAATCATGACAGATTTTCTCAAAGGACACAGGATGATCATGAGGACTTATTATGAAGAAGTTTTAATAAATTGGAAAACTGCATTGGTGAGAAAAAGGCCAGGAAAGTTGCACTGAGGAATTTTTTCCATCATAACAATGCACCTACTCATTCTTCATGGGTGACAAGGGCTGTCATGTGAGAATTTCTTAGGGAAATCTTACCTCACCCACCTTATAACCTTGCTCTTGCCCCTCCATACTTTTTTGTTCCTCAAACACACACACACACACACACACACACACAAATATTTAAAAGGAACATGATTTGAGCACCTTGAGGATACCTAAACTGCCATTTTGTTATTTGTTGTTGTTATGTGCCGTGGAGTCAGTTCTGACTCATAGCGACCCTGTACAGGGTTTCCGGGGCTGTAAATCTTTACGGGAGCAGAAAGCCTCATCTTTTGCCCGCGGAACAGCTAGTAGTTTCAAACTGCTAACCTTGTGGTTCGCAGCCTGATTCGTAACCACTATGATACCAGAGCTGCCATTTTGATATGGTGTTAAATTGAAGAGTGCAGAATTTGGGGGAAAGGGTTATAGAGATAGAAACACTGCCTTCAGAAGTATATGGACCCAGATGAGGTTACACCGAGAAATAACTGTTTCCCTTTTGTGTGTGTGTGTGTGTGTGTGTGTGTGAGACAGTGTCTTTCTAACTGTTTCACTTTTTGATATTTTTGTTTAACAAAGGTTTCTCTGATATTGCAGCAATATTTTTTTACTTATCTTCATAATCTACTGTCATCGGTTGCATATGCCAGTTTCTGTACAACTTGTCCAACAGTAGTTATAACTAAACTGCATATTACTTCTGGCCTGATAGGTTTAAAAATATCTCATTGTTTAAAATTGCGTTTTCTTAATCATGAAACATCTGGAGTTCATTATGTTTGGGCTTTGTTTTTCTTTTTCTGTGAACTCTGGTTATGAATTTAGGCAGTTGAATTAGCATGGCTAATCCTAAGTGGTAGCGTAGTGGTTACAAATCGGGCTACGAACCTTAAGGTCAGCGGTTCGAAACTACCAGCTGCACCGCGGGAGAAAGATGAGGCTTTCTACACCCGTAAAGATTTACACCTTCGGAAACCCTATACAGGGTCGCTATGGGTCGGAAACGACTCGATGGCACATAACAACAACAACAACAATCCTAAGTGGTAGAGTCCTTGTGTGGCGCTGTGGGCTAATGCACTGGACTGCAAAGTCAGTTTGAAGTGCAAAGTCGGTGGTTCAAGCTCCCCAACTGCTCCTTGGAAACCTTGCACAGGGTCGCCATGGATTGGAACCAACTCTACAGCACTTAACAACAACATTCCTGAGTGGTAAACTGAATTTCATTAAAGATATGTCCCCAAAAGCTCTATATATATAGCTTAAAAGGCATGTTATGCTTGGCATTAACTCAGTGGGTTGGACACTCCATATTGAAAATGTAATGAGTAACAAGACAAGGGCTTCAGAATGGGTGATGTTGCCTTCATCCTCTGCAATGATGACTCCTCTTCTCTGCTCTGAGGCCCATCCTTTACTCTGATCCTCCATGAGGAACTAAAGGTGGTGGAATATGATGGCAAAAGCCTACAGGGGTCAAGGAGCCCTGGGAAAAGCCCAGCAAGGTATACCCACAATGTATGAATCTGGATAGACAAGATCACTCTTTATCTATTGCTACGCCTAGACTGAGCACCACGCATGAAAATACAAGGTCCTGCTTCCAAGGAAGCCCAGTCTACTTAGATTCCTTGTTTATCCTATGGAGTGCATGAAGCCCATTGTCTAATGGTGATTAGTTAAATTAGTTTAATACTTGGTGATTAATCAGAGAACATAAAAAACTAACAGGGTGTGGTCACAATAACTATCAGCATTCACATGAAACCAAGCATCATTCTTACTCACCCAAGGGCTTTGCACGTATTTAAGTGTTCAGTCCTCACACCCACCTCATGAGGCTTGTTGATGTTGTTAAGTGCCATCAAGTCAGTTCTGACTCATAGCGACCCTGTATAGGGTTTCTCAGGAGTGACTGGTAAGCTTGAACCACCAACCTTGTGGTTCACACCAACCTTGCAGTCCAGTGAATTAACCCACAGCACCACACTAGAACTCCTCTCATGAGGGTAGGGGTCAAATAAGTCATCTGAGGTCATACAGTTAATAAATGGCAGAGCCAAATATCTCCCTCAAGTCCACATTTTCCCTTTTACCACCAAGCCCTCTGTAAAGATGAAAGTGTTGATAGGGAACAGGTTTGTCCTTGAGTCTGTGGAGAGAGAGAAGAACTGGGACAATGCAAGATGGGGTTGTGACTTGAGTTCCTAAGAAGTAGGACTCAGGTTTCCTCATTTCCCGCAGGCTTCCCCTGTCATCACAGGGCCATTACAGTGGGTAGTGTGTGTCGTGTGAGGGCATCCAAGACCCTGCAGTATGCCTCTGCTCTGGATCCCCACACAGGAAACTGGAAGGGTTTTTGAAATGCGATGATTAAAATATATACTGCTAGGTTAGATAGACCGTGATTTTGGTTTAAATGACAATGTCTTTATTCCCATTTAGGAGCAGTTTTTTTTACAAAAACCTGGTCTGAAATCAATGAATTATGGAAACATCAGTGAACGTGTTGAATTGAGGAAACGTTTGGGCTGCAAGTCATTCCAGTGGTATTTGGACACTGTCTTCCCGGAGTTGGAGGCATCTATGAATGACTCATGAAACAAAAGTGTATCGATTCCATTAATAAAGGGTTAAAACATCCCTAATCCTCAACACAGAGGTCTAAGAGTACAAATTTGGAGTATCATGAAACTATGTGAAATGGAAAAAGAAATACAGAAAAGTTGTTTGATTTGCAAGAGGAGTTCTTCGCTCCCCCCCAGTCCCGCAATAATGATAGTTCTTCACTGCTACTAGATTTCTGGGGTGACAAGACCTTGAATACTAGAAACAGAAGTTGTCACACAATTTGTTAAAACCTATCATATAATTGATTAGAGTAAGGCATACTGTGTCCAAAAGTTATTTGCCAAACTTCCTTCTTTCTGGTGGAGTACAGAAACGGCTTTGTTTTTGGAGCCTCTGCCAACAGTTTCTCCTCCACCTAGGCCACTCTGACACTGGTTGTCCTTCTTAGTGAGACAGCTGCAGAATGCCTGATTGGCACTTTACAGAACTTAGCCAGGTTGTACCAAGCTCCTTTCTGGCTAAGGTGCAGATCCTGGTTTTGATGCCTTGCTTGGTTGTTGTTGTTAAGTGCCATCACGTCAGTTCCAACTCACAGCAACCCTGTATAGGGTTTCTGAGGACTAGCAGTGGGTTTGCACTGCCAGCCTTGCAGTTCAAATCAATCTTGCAGTACAGTGCTTATTGTATAGCACCACACCAGGACTCCCTTGCTTGTTTGGGCTCCTGAATTTCTGATGCCAATCAGTCACTTGTCTGGGCTTCTTGTTCAGTTCTGTGGACCAGCTGCTGTTAAAGAAAATTTCAGAGACTGAAACAAATTTTATATTTACAATGACTTCATTTGAACAGGGTCAAACGATTCATGAGTCAGGCAGCATCCAAACGGAAAGTGGAAAGAAGCTCCACTGATGGAGAAAATGTCAAGGGTTTATGTGTAATGAAAACAAGGGTAAAGGATGTTCCAATAGCAGAGTCATAAATGTGGCAGTTGGTGATCACACAGTGTCTTAACTGCACATACAACCAGAGGAATTATTCATTTAGGTCTGGTATCAGAACATGGGAACACTGAATGTTTTAAAATTGGGAAAGGTGTGAGACAGGGTTGTGTTCTTTCACCAACCTTATTCAACCTGTATGCTGAGCAAATAATTCGAGAAGCTGGGTTCTATGAAGAAAAACGTGGCATCAGGATTGGAGGAAGACTCATTAACAACCTGCGATATGCAGATGATACAACCTTGATCACTGAAAGTGAAGAGGACTTGAAACATTTACTTATGAAGATCAAAGAGCACAGCCTTTGATATGGATTACATCTCAATGTCAAGAAAACAAAAATCCTCACCACTGGACCAATAAACAACATTCTTATCAATGGAGAAAAGATCGAAGTTGTCAAGGACTTCATTCTTCTTGGATCAACTATCAACACTGGCGAAAGCAGCAGTTAAGAGATCAGATGACGTATTGCATTGGGCAAATCTGCTGCACAGGAACTTTTTAAAGTATTGAAGAGCAGAGATGTCAGCTTGAGGACTAAGGTGTGCCTGACCCAGGCCATTGTGTTTTCAATAGCCTCATATGGATGCGAAAGCTGGACAGTAAATAAGGAAGATCGTAGAAGAATTGATGCCTTTGAGTTGTGGTGTTGGAGGAGAATACTGAAAGTGCCATGGACTGCCAAAAGAACCAATAGATCTGTTTTGGAGGAAGTGCAGCCAGAGTGCTCCTTGGAGGCCAGGATGGCTAAGCTTCGTCTCTCATACTTTGGACATATTGTCCGGAGGAAACAGTCGCTGGAGAAGGATGTCATGCTGGGTAAGGTGGAGGGTCAGAGAAAAAGAGGAAGACCCCTAACGAGATGGATTGGCCAGGTGGCATCATTGATGGCCTCAAGTGTGGCAGCGGTAGTGAGGTTGGTCCAGGATCGGACATTGTTTCGTTCTGCTGTGCATGGGGTCGCTATGAGTCGGTTCTGACTCGACAGCACCTGACAACAACAACAACATCTATTTGTTGTTGTTAGATGCCATCGAGTTGGCACGGACTCATAGAGATCCTAAGCACAACAGATCAAAAACATGCCCAGTCCTGTGCCAACCTCACAATCATTGCTACAGTTTGAGTCCATTGCTGCTGCCATTATTCCAATCTATCTCATTGGGGGTTTTCCTCTTTTTTGCTGACCCTCCACTTTACCTAGCATGATGTCATTCTCCAGGGACTGGTCCCTCCTGATAATGAGATACGAAGTCAGGCCATCCTGGCTTCTCAGGAGCATCTGACTATACTTCTTCCAACACAGAGTTGTTTGTTCTTCTGGCAGTCCATGGTATTTTCAATATGTTTCTTCAACACTATAACTCAAATGCATCCATTTTTCTATGGTCTTCCTTATTCACTGTTCAACTTGCACAAGCATATAAAGTTACTGAAAATACCATGACTTGGGTCAGGCACACCTTAGTCCTCAAACTAATATCTTTGTTCTTGAACACTTTAAAGAAGTCTTTTGCAGCAGATACGTCTAATACAATATATCATTTGATTTCTTGACTGCTGCTTCCTTGAGTGTTGGTGGTTGATCCAAACAAAACGGTGTCTTTGACAACTTCAGGTTTTTCGCCATTTATCTGGACATTGTTTATTGGTCCAGTGGTGAGGAGTTTTGTTTTCTTTACATTAAGGTGAAATCCACACCAAAGGCTGTGGTCTTTAATCTTCATCAATAAGTATTTTAAGTTTTCTTCGCTTTCAACAAGCAAGTATCTATGAGCAGGTTATTGCCTTAAGAGTTTGGGCTGGTCTCAATTTTTCAGTTATTATGCTCCAGCAAGTCTGGGGGATGTCTTTTTTTTTTCTTTTTTTTACACTGCCCACTTTGTTCCCATAGACACTGCTGTCACTTGGAAGCTGTACTTCTTTCTTGCTTCTGATTTTGCCTTTTTCATGTCTGGCTCATATCTAGGTTGTGTATCATATGGTTAGTCTACACTCTGACACTTGACAACTGTGTAGTTGGGACCAGGGAAAAGGAAGCAAGGGTGCCATATTTCTCCTACATGCACAACCCCAGGTGTCTAAAGTACTTCTGTGGGGTTAGAAAGATCACTTTCAGGCTCATTCTCATGAGGATGGCTAAAACAATGAAATATTTAATTCATGAAGAAAATAAAGAGAAAAAGGAAATGAGGGAAGAAACCATCGAATGGGGCAAAAGAGGGTGGGGAACTTCAGATAGGATCACAGAACATAGCCAATGCTGAAGAAAAGATAAGCTACTTTTCACAACAGAGAAATAGGCCTGATACATTGTTCTGCTTATGCCATTAGCAAATATGTTTGTACTCTAAACCAGATCCCCTTTACAGCTGGTGATGGGGCCATGAATGGAGCAAGCAAACATCTCTCACTTCAGAGAGCTCGGAATCTTTGAGATTATACAACACAAATAAAAAAGGACCCAGTGTGGGACTTCTTTATACCTGTTTAACAGATTATTGTATAAAAACCTTTAAAATGTCAATCTGTCATCAGCTACATGTTCAAATTTCTGATATAAGTAATTCTCAAGTTGAGAACTGAGTGGCTACTAATTTGCTACCTCGGCCAGAGATTAAGTTCCGCTGTGAACTTGGTTGAACCTCAGCATAGTGATCCTGCTTGGTCGTCTTAGAGCAGGTGGTGGTCTGGCAACATCTTGCGTGTGGGGTCCCCAGCTGGTCTC
>NW_006408767.1:2362154-2378169 GCF_000296735.1 Chrysochloris asiatica | reverse complement strand
TAAAGAGGATAGAGAGAAACTCTGTTAACTGATGGTATGTGGAAGGGATTATAATCAATGTAATGAAACAAGGTATATGAATGTTTGAATGTGAAACCGATGATGTGCCCTGAAAACTTTCACTCACTCAATCCACAATAAAAACCTTAAAAAAAAAAAAAAGTCAATCTGGCAACACAAACCAAATGTCACATTTTGACTGTATTCTGGGCCCATATATTATTTATGCCCTACTTCCTTCTAGAAAGTAATAGAAGTTAATCGGTTATGCTATCTATGACTCATGAATCTATTCACATTAGTTTAAATTACAAAATAGAAATTCTGTGGGCAAAGACAAAAAGAATCATAATAATATAGAGTATCTGTTTAACTCTTTTCTAGTTTTGAAATTTTAGGTTTATTGTTTGTTTGTTTTGGTAAACATAAAGATTGGAGTTGTAAATATTAGCTTTGCCCAAAGAGGAAAAGACAGAAAGAAATGTTCCTTGTTCTTTAATGTTCCTTGTTCTGGTCCTAATGTTAAGTCTAAGGAGCTCTGGTAGCATAGTGGTTATGAGTCATGCTGCTCATCTCATGGTCAGCAGTTCAAAACTACCAGCAGTTCCACAGGAGAAAGATGAGGCTTTCCGCTCCCGTACAGATTTATGGCCTTGGAAACCCTATACAAGTTCACTATGAGTTGGAGCCAACTCCACAGCACATCACCACAACCACCAATGATAAGTCTTGGAGTCCTGGTGTTGTGCTGCATGTTAATATACTGGACTGCAAAATCAGTTTGAACCACAAGGTTGGTGGTTCAAGCTCACCAGCTGCTCCTTGGTAACCCAATACAGTGTTGCGATGGTTGAGAACCAACTTGACAGCACTTAACAACAATATTAAGTCTTAGTTTTGTAATGCAATTTAGTGCAGATACTCAATAACATGTTACTGAAATGGTTTAGCCTGTCTCTCAGATGATCTTCACTTGACTATTAATCATTTCAGCGGACGCTGGAAGAGAAAACAAATCACTATCAAAATCCAAGTATTTGGTATAATTGAAAGCAAATTCATTCTTGCCTGTGGGTGGCAAGTTTTTGTTTTCATATGGAAATTAAGAAAAAAATTTATTTGTATTCTGGAGTGAATTGAGATGTAGCTGCTCACCTGCTCAAGGCTTTTTACAAAATATAGTTTTAATACAATCAAATGCTCATACAAACTCTTAAATTAAACCTAAGGTTCTTTAACTAAAGCACACTGCTAGCAATCCTAAGATACACCTATACGAAGTAATCATTTACAAGAACTAACACTCATTGGGAGTCCCAGTGGGGCGCTGTGGGATATAAGCACTGGACTGCAAGGTCAGTTTGAACCACAAGGTCGGTGGTTCAAACTCACCAGCTGCTCCTTAGAAACCTATACAGGGTTGGTATGAGTCGGAACCAACTTGAGGGCACTTAACAACAACAACACTCACTGAACTCTTGCTATATGTATGGTAAGTACTCTGCATGCATGACCTTATGCAATCATCACAATAGCTTTAGGACATAGATCCTATGTGAGAAAACTAAGGTTAAAATTTGCACAGGGTTAGAGTCGCCAGACCTGGTAACATAGTGAATTACGAGCTGAGTTGCTAACCACAAGTCAGCAATTCAAATCTACCCATCACTCCACAGGAGAAAGATAAGGCTTTCTACTCCCATAAAGATGTACAGCCTTGGAAACCCTGTACAGGATAGTTATAAGCCAGAACCAACACAACAACATACATGTTTACGTTTATATTTCACTTTTTTCATTATAAATTTGGATAGTTGGAAGAATGTCATTTCTGGCATATTGTATTTACATTTTCAAATAATGTCGTTGTTGGGTGCCGTTGAATTGGTTCCAACTCACACCAACCCTAGAGTTTCTGAGTGGTTGCGGGGTTTGAACTCCCAACCTTGTGGTTAGTTAGCAGTACAGTGCTTATCCTACAGATCCACACCAGGGCTTGCTAAAATTATTACATAACGTTAGATAAATAAATGTTATTAGGTGCCATTAAGTTGGTTCCTAATAGCTACCCGTGTATAACGGAACCAGACACTGCTGGACCCTACACCATCCTCACAATTGTTGCTCATGTGTGAACCCATTGCCCCAGCCACTGTGTCAATCCATCTCACAGAGGGTCTTCCTCTTTTTCACTGGCTCTCCACTTTACCAAGCATGACATCTTTCTCCAGGGACTGATCCCTCCTGATTACTGTCTAAAGTAGTATGACAACGTCTCACCATCTTGTCTGAAAAGGAGCATCCTGATGGTCCTTTTTCTAAGACAGATTGGTTTGTTCTGGCTGTCCATGGTAATTTCAATATTCTTTGTTACACAGAATCTGAATACCATAATGATTTGAAATCTACTTGTTGTTAAGTGCCATCAAGTCAGTTCTGACTCATGGTGATCTTCCTGTATAGGGTTTCTGAAGAGCAGCTGGTGGGTTTGAACAGTTGACCTTGTGGTTGGCAGTCAAGTGCTTATCCTATATTGCCACACCAGGAGTCCTTGATATGTATTGTTGTTGTTAAGTGCTGTCAAGTCAGTTTCAACTCATAGTGACCCTGTATAGGATTTCTGAGGAGTAGCTGGTGAGTCTGAACTACCGATCTTGCTATTCAAATTACCTTTTTTCCGTGCTTATCCTACAGCACCACACCAGGACTCCTGTGTTATCCATTAAAAGGAGCCTGGTACAAACCCCTTTCCAAGACTGAAATTCAATGGGAATACAAGAGCAGACTGGTGACCATGTTGGTCACTGATAAGGGGAAGTAAGGGAAAAACAACAATGAAGCTGCAAGCTAAGTCCAACCACATTCAATAGACTCCTGTGAACCCTGGTGGAAACTTGGTTGGCCAGCAGTTTGGCAAGACCTGGGGACTCCTGGGCCCAGAGTCAGTGACATAGCCACAGAGCACTAGAGTGGAGAACGAAGCGTCCACCTGATAAAAAGAGAGGACATATGCACAAGAACACCCATAGGTGCAGATAATACCCATTTGACCTGGCTTCAATGACTGGATGATCAGAGCTCAACTACAAGAAGAAAGAAGAGGAAAAAAAGAGTAATCTAATACAATTTGATGAACTTGACCTACACCAATGGATGCAGTAGCTCAAAAGAGGGAACAAATCTTTACAGCGAGGATCATTCTCACCCCTTTGATACACAGGGTAGATAGGGCTGGGCAACTTGGACACTGGCTACCCAAAATGGGGGGGAGGGGGGAACTACAAAGGCAAGAAGTGACTGGCTTACAAGCTTTCAAGAGGGATCCTAGATCCAGAGGGTGCAGAGGAAGGTAGAATCTCCACTGAATAGTATCCAATGTGTCTGGGTAGGGCTGATGAAAGGAAATGCGGATATGTCTCTTGTGACACAATAGTGAATAATTGTTATCAGGACTGATTGTGAGGATTGGAAATGTAAAGGTAGACATTTTGTAGCAAGGAGGGGAGTGATTAACTTTTCTGTCTAGGAGCGGAGGTCCCTGGGACCATCAAGGGAGAAGAGCGGAGTGTGGGACCCTACCCAGAGAAACAATGATGCCAGAGATGGAGGCAGAGACGATGTGGACAGATGGAGTGGCTAGGCTGGGAATTCTAAACCCAGAGAGAGAGAGGGGCTGTGTGCTAACAACCAGGGGTTTACAATAGGATGAGTGTAAAGCTAATGGTCTCCCATGTAAACTATCACATAATTCACAATAAAACATTTAAAATTTTTAAAAAGGAGCCCTGATAGTGTACTGGGTTACATATTGGGTTGCTAACTGCAAGGTCAGCAGTTTGAATCTATCAGCCACTCTGTAGTAGAAAGATGAGAGTTTCTGTTCCCATAAATATTTAGAGCCTCAGAAACCCTATATAGCATCGCTGAGTCTAAATCAACCCAACAGCACTTAACCACCAACAACCACTATCACCCATTAAGAGGTCCCAGTGTAGCCCTGTAGGATAACCACTGGATTGCTAACCACAAGGTTGGTAATATAAACTCACTAGCAGATCCTCAGAACTATACAGAGTCATTATAAGTTGAAATTGATTCCATGGCACTTAACAACATCAACTATTAAGGGAATCCTGGTATGGAACTGTAGGATAAGCCGTGGACTTCTAACCACAAGGTCGGTGGTTCAAATCCACCAACAATGCCTTGGAAACCCTACAGGGTAGCTATTTGTCAGAATAAATTCAAAGGCACTTAACAACGATAACCATTACCCACTGAAATTACATGGACATGCTCAGAGTAAATGACCCACTTGATTCTCCTCCATCCATCCTGAATGGGACCTCGTGTCATTTTCTGATATATTAACAAGTTCCTCTTTATCAGAGGGTGTTCTGTGACCATGAGTATATTCTGCCAGAAATTAGAGTGCAGGCTGGAAACTCCAGGGAGTTAATACCTCAGACCCCACCCACACCTAATTAGGGAGAATTAGTGTCTAAGTACCCCTGCTTCCTTGCTGCTGCCATGGATAGTTTCTCAGAGATCACCAAAAGGATTGTACCCCAGTGACTCATTCATCAACATTCTTTATGGGCTTCTTCCCTTCCCTGTCTCATTCCCTGCATGACTGGTATCCGATCCTATGTCAGTATCCGCCCTGGGGAAAATTCACACTAAAACAAAGCTCTAATTTAATGGTAAGAAATTTTATATCACTCCTTTGAACTTGTATGTCTGTTTCATTCCCTATATTCCTCCCTCCTCCACAAAGCAATATTCTAATTATATGCTTGAAAACCTTTTATTAACTGGACCATCCAGACAGAAAGTTCACTGGGAAGATATCTTCAGGATATAGTGAACAGATGTCCAGGATGTTTTTGCTTGTACAGAGTGGGATTTCAGAGTTAAGTCAAAGAGTTTGGGGATAAATTAGTTATGCTGTTGTTAAATGCCATGGAGTCAATTCCAACTTATAGTGACCCTGTATAGGGTTTCCAAGGAGCAGCTAATGAATTTGAACTGCTGACCTCGTGGTTCACAGTCCAGTGCTTATTTGACGGGGCCACACCAGGAGTCCAAAATTAGTTATGTTATTGCTGTTAAGTGCCGTCAAGTCAGTTCTGACTCACAGCCACCCTGTATAGGGTTTCCAAGGAGCAGCTGGTAGATTTGAACTGCTGACCTTGTGGCTGACAATCCAGTGCTTATCCTACAGCATCACAGCATAAGTCCAAAACGAGTTATAGGTATATAAAATAAACCCAAAAAATGAGTTACTTGTCATCTAAAAACCAAAAATAAAAAGTACCACAGAGGAATAAGAATAAAGTATACCACACAGTTCTACTGTAAATAATTTTATAATCATAAACACTACTGATTTAACAAAAAACATGTTATACAACCTTGAGACCAGAGGAAGATCGTGCCTAGCTACCACTACCAACTATTCTGAAAGGGATCACATTATAGAAGGTCCTGGATAGAGTTGGAGAAAATGTAGAACAAAACTCAAAATTATAAAAAAAAAAAAAAAAGATTAGGCTTACTGGTCAGAATAGACTGGGTGAAACCATGACTACGGCCTCCAGTCACCCTTCAGATGTGGTTCCGTTTTCATCCAAGCAGTAGAGAAGTGTACAGGGGAGACACCAACTCAGTGAGGTATGCGCAGAATGGAATGGCCAGCCATTCAAGACCAAAAGGGCACTATTTATCTAAGAGCAAAGTTGAGAAGGATTAGGAAGGCGGGTGGATGGAAACGAATCAAAGGGAGGAAGTGGAATAACTGATGCTGTAAGCTGTCATTGAAATAAAACACATCATACAATTGTTGAATATAAAATTGATGATCTGCTCTACGAACCTTCACTCAATTCACAAAGGCTATTTTTAAATAAATAACATTGTTGTTAAGTGCCACCGAGTCAGGTCCAACTCATAGCGACTCTGTATAGGGTTTCTGAAGAGCGGCTGGTGAGTTTGAATCACTGAGCTTGTGGTACAAATTGATCATGCAGTCCAGCGTTTATTCTACAGTGCCACCCAGGACTCCAAAGAAATAATGCTGTTGCTGTTAAATGCCATCAAGTTGGTTCCAACTCATAGTGACACTGCATAGTTTCCAAGAAGCAGCTGGTGAGCTTGAATCACCAACCTTGTGCTTCAAACCGACCTTGCAATCCAACACATTACCCCACAGTACCACACTAGAGGTTTCAAAAATATATTTTATAATTATGTCAGGAGGAAAAAAAATATGGTACATGGGTGTGTGAGTGGGTGGTTAGCATGTGTGTGTTTAGGGACAGGGTGAAAAGAGGAAGCTAAATTCTTTAGAAGGAAGTCAATAGTTCTCTAAAATAAAAAATAAAAACACAATAGAAGTATGATATTTAGAAATGTGGAGATAAATACCAGAAAAAATAACGAAAAGAATTAAATTGAATGCATCTGGGAAATGAGATGATGAGTCATATCATATTTAATTTATAAAATTACAGACATGAATTATTTCCATTTAAAAAAACACATCACATACAATCTTTAAATCTGGAACATTAAACCAAAAACATAAGAAATAAAGATAATGGTTAGGTTTTCTTGAAACCAAACAACAGCTGAACTTTATTAGTAAAATACATCTGCATCGAACATTTTAGTTTTAAAAAAAACCACCAAACTATCTTTATAAGATCAAACTGACAACAGCAGCTCAAAAGGTTAGATAGGATGTTTAGGAGGAAGAACAAGTCAGAAAAGGAGGCGGGGAATGACTAATAATATAATTAATGTCACTGAATTGCACATGAAATAATTGTTGAATTAGAATTAGTGGATGTTTTGTTGTGTACACTTTCAACAATTTAAAGAACTAATAAATAAATAGATTTATTGTTGTTGTTTTTAAGTGCCTTCAAGTCAATTCCAATGCATAGTGACCCTGTATAGGGTTTCCAAGGAGCAGCTGGTGAGCTTGAACCACCGATGTTCAAATGACTTTGCAGTCTGACGCATTAGCCCACAGCGCCACACCAGGATTCCAGATAGATGTATGTTGTTGTGTTGTTTGCCGTGGAGTCAGTTCTAACTCACAGTGACCTGTACAGGGTTTCCAAGGCTGTAAATCTTTACGGGAGCAGAGAGCCTCCATCTTTCTCCCACAGAACAACTGGTAGTTTTGAACTACCATACAAAAGGAATCCCTGGTGGTACAATAGTTAAATGCTTTCAAATCAGTTAAGTGCCCATCTCAAGAAACTAGGTAAAATGAGCAAAATAAACTCAAAGCTAACTGAAAGGCCAATAGTTCAAACCCACCAGCTGCTCTGCAGGAGAAAAATGTGTCAATCTGCTTCTATGAAGTTGATAGTCTTGAGAACCCTACGGGACCATTCTACCTTGTTCTACAGGGTCACTATTAGTTGGAAGTCAAGTTAACAGCAAGGGGTTTTGGAATCACATTTCTAAAATAGACTGTGCCAGGAAAATGTGTATAATACTTCAAAATGTCAAACAAAAGAAAACTATTGGGTGTCTTTCCAGATAACCGCTGCTTTTCATTATCTCTGAGTTGTTTTATATCTCATAGTTCTTTCTCAGTACTGTTTCAGATGTTCTAGTTCCTTTGCCTTTCCACATATAAGGGTGAGGCAAAAATAATCCATACTTTGGCTATAAAAGTTATTTTAATCAACGTTTAGAAAAGACAAATACATCATTTTTCGACATAGCGTCTTGCTTTTCATTACACTTTATCCATCTGCCAACAAGCTCTCATATTCCTTTATAAAAATTGTTTTAGGCTGAGCTGTGAGCCATGAATATACTACTGTCTTCACTTCATCAGAGGTGAATCTTCGTCCTCGAAAGGCTGCTCTCGGGGTACCAAAAAGGTGAAAGTTCAATGGAGCAAGATCAGGACTGTTGGGAGGATGCTTTAACACTTCAAAACAAAGTTTTTGCAATGTCAACAGTGTGGGCAGAGGTGTGTGAATGTGTATTGTCACACAAGACCATAAAGACCTTGGGTAGTAGTCCTCTATGTTTAATCTGAAATTTAGACTTAAAATCTTCAGTGAGCATCTCACTGTAATGAGCACTGTTGACTGAATTGTTGAACCTTTTTCCTGACCGTGTTCCAATATTGGCCCTTGAGAATCCCAGAAAACTGTAAGCATCAATTTTTCAGCTGACAGTTGATCTTTGAACTTTTTCTTGGTAAGCAATTGAGGATTTTTCCATACTCTGCTATTTACTCTCAGGCTCACAGTGATGAATCAATGTCTCCTCACCAATAACAATTTTTTTGAAGAAAATTTTACCTTTCTTTGAGTATTAGTCCAAATTTTGTTTGCAGATGTCCAAACACTTCAGTTTATGGTCTTGTGTGAGTTGTTTCAGTATCTATCTCACACAAATGTTTCGAAACCCCAGTCTGTTGTGGATTATTTCATAGGCAGAGCCATGGCTGATATGCAAATGATTTGCCACATAGTCCACTGTCACTCATTTATTCAACAGAATCATTTTATGTGCACGCTCATTGTCATCAGTCGAGGATGTGGGAAGACGTTTTAATATAACCAGAGTGTTAATAATGTTTGACTCCTCATAAATATTAGAATATTCTTACCTTAAAAAAAGAAATCTTGCTGGGATTGTGACAGAAATTGTTAGACCTGTATACAATTTGAGAACAAGTGACACCTTTACTATGTTGAGTCTTTCAATCCATGAACATTGTATGTTTTTAGGTCTTTGGTTTCTTTTATCCAATTTTTGTAGTTCTCAGCATACAAGTTCTTAAACATGCTTTGTTAGGGCTCCATTTAAGTTATTTTTTTAGTGATTGTAAATGTTTTAATTTGGGTTTCTATATTTTCATAGCTAATAGACATTTTATAGAACATTCCACAACATAAAAATACAAATTGTATTCAAGTTCTTACAGAACATATACCAAGTTAACCAGACCCTGGAGTCCCTGGGCACGAGGACTCAGGATCATGGTCCCTGGGGACCATGGCATAACATAGACTACAAAGAAAATGCTCAACATCCTACTTTTGTGAGTAGTGACTAGGATCTTGAAAGTTTGTGAGCAACCATCTAATAGTACAATGATTGGTCTCTCCTTATCCAGAGAAATAAAAGAGTAAACACAATCAAAGGTTCATGCAAACAGTCCAGTGCACAAATGTACCATGTGAACATTATTCTCTTTGACCCTGAGATCAAAAGAACTAGATGGTGCCTGGCTACCACCTCCAACTGCTCTGTGGATCACATTGGAAGGTCCTAGACAGAGTTGGGGGGAAATGTAAAACAAAACTAAAAACTGTGGGGGGGAAAAGACCAGGTTAACTGGTGGCATCTCCAAGCATACAACCCTTAGTTACCCTTCAGGTCTGGAAACAAGCTCACCCTCATGTCTCAATTTTCAGCTAAACAATAGGCCTGTCACGAAAACAATAACACCAGGGAGTTGTGCACACTTTAGAAAATTCAACCATTTGAGATTTTTTAAAAAAGGACAGCATTTACCCAAAGGCAAAGTTCAGAAGGGTTAACCCAGAAAGAGGAATAGAAACAGGAAACACAGGGAGGAAGTGGGATAAATGATGTTACACTGTGGGGATTGCAAGTGATGCCATGAAATAAAATGTGTATGAACTGCTGAACGGGGCAAGTCATCACCCAATACATAATAAAAAGCTTTTAAAAAGAAGACCATACCATGGACCATAGAGCATATCTCAACAATGCCTAAGAATTTCTCATACACAGAGTTCTCTGACCGCAATAGAATCACACCAGAAATCCATGGCAGAAGGAGCACAGAAAAACATCTAAACACTTGGAAATGAAACAAGACAATTCTAAACCATCTGTGAGTCAAAAAGGAAGTCTCAAGGGCAATAAAAAACACATTGAACTGAATGAAAATGAAAATACATATTAAGCCTGGTGGGACACAGGGCTGAGAAGAACATTTATAATATTAATACAGACATCAGAAAAGAAAAATGCATCAAATCAATAAATATCAAGCTCAAGAATCCAGGGAAATGGAGCAAAGTAAACAGAAGAAACGAAATTATAAGGAGCAGAAGTCAATAAAGTTGAAAATAAAAATAATAGAGAAAAATCAATGAAGCAGAGCTGATTCTTTGAAAAAAAAAAATCAGTGTAACTTTGGTAGAAGTATATAAATTTCTACCAAGACAATAAGTAAGAAGAAAAAGACAAATGACTATTTTCTTGAATGAAACAATATCACAACAAACAGAAACAAAAGTCCTCAAAATAATTATACATAAATTTGACAACTTAGATGAAATTGACCAATGCCTCAAACAGCACAAATTACCATAATACAATCAATATGAAGTAGATCATTTCAATAGCTATATAATTATTAGAGCATTGAATTTATAGTTTAAAACCTCCAGAAGGAAATCTCCAAGCCCTAATGGTTCCACTGGTGAATTCTACTAAGCACTTAAAAAAGAATAGACATCAAATCTAGAGATTTTTACCAGAAAATAAGAAGAGGAAGGGATACATCCTTCCTAACTCATTTTATTAGGCCAGTATTAACTTGATACTACACCAGTTCAAAGGCAATATTCCTCATGAAAATAGATGTAGAAATTCTTAACAAAATATTAGCAAGTAGAATTAGTCCAAATATAAAATAAGTTTGCTATTCTGGTTAAAAGTTGGTTCCAACTCATAGCAACCCTATACAGGGTTTCCGAGACTTTAAATCTTTATGGGAACAAAAAGCCTCATTTTACTTCTGAGCGGCTGGTGGCCTCAAACTGTGGATCTTGTGGTTTTCAGTCCAGCGCTTATTGTATGGAGCCACCATGCTCAAAAGAAGTTTATAACTTACTATATATAAGGAGCTCTGGTAGTGTAGTTGTTACAAATTGGGCTTCTAATCTCAAGGACGGCAGCTAGAAACTACCAGCTGTTCCACGGGAGAAAGATGAGGCTTTCTGCTCCCATAAAGATATGCAGCCTCAGATACCCTGTGCAGGGTCACTGTGAGCTGGAACTGACTCCACGGTACTTAACAACAACAACATATAGAGCATAGTCTAAGGGTAAAAGATTTGTTCAAACAATCAGTACTAACCATATTAGCAGATTAAAGAAATACCATAATTATATCAATCGATGCAGAAAAAGCATCTGACAAATTCAACACATATTCATTTATATATATATGTATAGATATACATTTTATGTACACATATATGTATGTTCATGTATATGTGGAGTCCTAGTGTGGTGCTGTAGAGTAAGCACTGGATCATAAAGTCAATTTGAACTGCAAGGTTGACAGTTCAAACTCACCAACCACTCCTCAGAAACCCTATACAGGGTCACTATGAGTCAGAACCAACTTGATGTCACTTAACAAGAAAAACATAAATATATGCATATTGCATATGTGTCTGTGTATGTCCTGGTGTGACTCCATAGGATAAGTACTGGACCACATGATCAGATTAAACAGAAAGGTCGGAGGTTCAAAGTCACCAGCCACTCATCGGAAACTCTATGCAGGGTTGCCATGAGTTGGACCTGACTTGGTGGCACTTAACAACAATAACATATTTGTGCAAGGGTGAGTCAAGAATGATCTGCACTCTAGTTACATTAAAACACCCATCCACGTCCATGACTGATGACAACAAAGAGCTTCACATGAAATGATTCTGTCAAACAGACAAGTGACAATGGATTATGTGGCAAACCATTTGCAAATCAGCTATAGCTCTGCCTATGAAATAATCCAGGGCAGACATAGGTTTCTAAAGTTCATGCAAGATGAGTACCAAAACACCTCACAGAACAGCATATATAACTTTTGGACATCTGCAAACAAAATTTGGACAAATACTCTAAGGAAGGTAAAAATTTCTTTTAAAAAAATCATTGGAGGCAGGGCTTGATGGTGGATAGGGTAGAAGTGCAGTGAGGATCTCCATCAGCAATACTACAGAATACTGGATGAAACAGGTTCAGGGGACAGTCCCAGAACTCTGAACCACATATAAAGGAACATTTAGAAAATTTGAAGGCTTACAGCCAGTGGAATTTGTAGGAGAAGCAAGAAATCTCGGGTTCTCAAATCCACTGAGCTCAGCAGCTCCCAGAGCAGCCATCTTGGGCAAGATGTAGTCAGGGAAGGATCAGAGCCACCATAGACTAACACCTGACAGAACCACGGAGATAAAGGTGTAAACATTCTTTTTTTCCTTTTCTTTATACACATATATCTGTTCATTGGTCTCTTGCTGTCTATGCGCCTCCATCCTGGTGACTAAAGGGGGAGCCAGAGTGAGTGGACACCCTACCCTCACCCCGGAGGGTTCTACTACACATACACACCAATCTCCTCAAATTTTAAAGGAACAGTTTCCACTTAAAACCAAACAGCAGTGCAAAACTGCCACAGCTGTCCCTGAACTATTTATCATTAGAAAAAAGGCCTGAATGGGTGTTGTGGAGCAGGACAGGCAGACTAAAAGGAAACAGGCTAAAAACTAAATCCTGAGTTATATCATAATGACCAAGAGTAGCATCTTGAAAGTTTTCAGGCAGCCTTGAAGGCAAGAAGCCAAAAAAGGACATTAAAATCATACTCATATTGGGCTACAGATTTTTTTTGCTCTCTTCTCTCTTTTCTGTGATTATAGACTACAGCATCCAATCTGCCTTTTTTGCTGTTGCTGTTTTTTTTTTTTTTTTTTTTGGTCCCCTCTAGCGTAGTGGTTACGAATTGGGCTGCGAACCTAAAGGTCAGCGGTTTGAAACTACCAGCCGCTCCGCGGGAGAAAGATGAGGCTTTCTACTCCCGTAAGGATTTACACCCTCGGAAACCCTGTACAGGGTCGCTATGGGTTGGAACCGACTCGACGGCACTTAACAACAACAACAACAATTTACCTTTAGGTGGCTCTTTCTCTCCCTACATTACACAAAAAGAGACAGCAATTGCTGTCATATAGTCAAGCCTATAAAATTCCACAATACAGGCAAGAACCAATACCAGCTGCCATACACCGGGTAGGCAGCCAACACCTGTGACAGTTACTCTGAGTTGAGTAATAAGAGTGAAAAGGGAAGCCCATCTTCTGATCACATCTACCTAGAGGCAATCAGAAAGCATAAAAAAAATACCAAAACACACAGTCATTTAAGTACTACAGCCACAGTTAACTACTGAACATGCCCAAGAAGCAGAAACAGATGACATGTCCAGAAACAAAATAAAGTAACTGAAACAAATGAGCTTCAGGCAGACCTACATTCCATACTGGAAGGAGGACAGGCTTTGGAAATGCCTGAGAAGGAATTCAGAAAAAATTATTATAAAATATATCAAAACACTTAATAATGGAATTGAAAAAAATAAGGAAGAAGTCAGGAAAGAGCTACAGGAAAAATCAAATAAGATAGATACAACATTGGAAACAATTTAAAACCTACAGAAAGAGGGCCAAGTGATTAATAATAGAATATCAGAAATAGACAATACAATGAAAGGGCAAAGGAGTAGAATTGAAGAGATGGAAGCCAAAACGAGTGAACTGGAAGACAAATCTCTCAGTACTACTAAGATAGAGGAGCAAGCAGAAAAAAAGGATAAAAAAATCTGAAGAAGGTCTAAGATTCATCTTGGACAACATGAAGAAGAATAACAAGAATTATCAGCATTCCAGAACAGGAAGAATCACACAAGTCTACAGAGGACATAGTTGAAGAGCTTCTGGAAGAAAATTTCCCTAACATACTGAAAAGCAAAAAGATAAGCATCCAAGAAGCTTAGTGAACCCCAGGAAGGACAGACCCTAAAAGAAAATCATCAAGACATATAATAATTGTTGTTGTTAAGTGCCATCAAGTCAATTCTGACCCATAGCGACCCTGTATAGGGTTTCTGAGGAGCAGCTGGTGAGCTTGAACTGGTGACCTTGCAGTTCAAATGGCTTTGCAGTCTGGTTCTCCAAAATCAAAGATAAGGACAGAATCCAGAAAGCAGCTAGGGAAAAGAGAAGTGTAACATACAAAGGCAAGCAAATCAGATTAAGCTCGCTTCTCTCAGCAGAAACCATGCAGGCAAGAAGGCAATGGGGAGACATATATAAAATCATGAAAGAAAAAAAAAACTGCCACCCAAGAATCCTCTACACAGCAAAGCTGTCAATCAAATACAATGGTGTAATCAAAACATTCCAGGATAAACAGAGGCTAAGGGATTTTGCCAAAGTCAACCCTGCACTACAAAATATCCTAAAGGGAGTTCTGTGGACTGAGAACCAACAAGAACAGACAACAACCAGACATTGACATATGTGGCAGCACCTCCCAGAACTAAATCGACAGTTGGAAGAGTCGAAAACAGAACAAAACTATAAGAACAAATTCAGAGGATCTAGGAGGTCAGTCTATGATCAAAACAATTACAGTGTGAAAGAAGGGAAATACATATGAACAGAGATCCAGGTGGTGAAAAGGTCAGGTAGATTACAGCATAAAACAGACTGTCTTAAATGGAGGGAAAAGTTAATAGAACATAAGGTAACACAACTGTGGGGTTGGGATGGGGAGGTTAGGAGGAGGTGACTGTAGAGCACAGGGTAGGAACAGACACATCATAGTTTGGATGTTGGGGAGGGCAATACAAGAAGAGGGAGGGGTGGAAGAACAAGGTAGATAGGGGAACAGTGAGACAGGTTTGCATGGCCTAAGTGAGACACAGGTAAATAGTGATGCATGCTCAAACTTGGAACAACAGGGTTCTGTGATACAGGGATCAAGGCATACCCTGAAGAGGGGAAATAATACTAAGATGCTTGACTGCCTTATGAATATTGGTTTCCCTTGCCTACTATTGTAAAATAGATGCTTGAGTGGGATAGAAAGGAATGTTGGGAAACATGATTCAGCCTATAACTGACTGGAATACCTAAAAGGGGTTCTAGATCTTGCCCAGTGAAATAGGCCTCTTGTGAAGCCTTTTCAGTGTATAGGACCTTAGGTGGAATCCTGAGCCCCATTGAGAACCTTCTGAGGTAGGACATACTCACCAGAAAGGACAAGGAGACCAGCCTGGAACAGCCAGAGCATCAGAAGACACATCTTCAAAGAAAGATCAGCAAAAAAAAAAAAAAAAATGTCAGCATGGCTGGATACTACAAGAACAAACAAGCTGTTCGTCAGGAAGCCATCAAGGCAAGCAATCAAGTTCCTTCAGGACAAACCTCTCCTCTAAGAGTGAAACTCAAAGGGAACACATGAACAGGAATGTAAGTTTGCTGACGACCACATTGGTCTACTAGTGAGTGGAAGAGGGGCAAGGCAGCAATGAAGAAATGGGCTGAATTCAACATGGTCCATAAACTCCTGATGAGAGAGAGAAGAGGAAGGGCTGGTTACTCCAAAGTGTGGTGAGACCTGGGGACACCTGAGCCCATGGACAAGGACATAGCCACAGAGGCTAGAGCAGAGAGTGAAGCATCCAGCTGATATAAAGTGAGGGGAGATGCACAAGAACATCCAAACTTGCAGATAGTACCAATTTGACCTAGCCTCGATGGCTTGATAATCAGAACTCGACTAGCAGAAGATAAACAAAAAAACAAACAAACAATTTTTGATACAGGAAACAAGGGTAAATTTCTACAACTTGCTGAACTTGACCTATACTCATGGAGGTAGTAACTCTAAAGACCAACAGAGAGGGAAGGAGTCTTCACATCAAGTATTAATGCTATCCCCTATGTACACAGGGTAGATAGGGATGGGAAACTTAGATATTGATGACCTAAAATGAGAGGGCAATAAAGGCATGAGGTGACTGGCTTATACGTTTTCAAGAGGGAGTTTAGTTTAATAGTATATGGCGGAAGGTGGAGATCCCATTGAATAGTTGTCATCTTGTCTAGATGGATCTAGTGAAAAGAGATGGGGATAATATTCTTAT
>NW_006408767.1:2353586-2354899 GCF_000296735.1 Chrysochloris asiatica | reverse complement strand
CAGATTGTATACTACTCAGTGGAGATTTGTTGGGGACCGCAAGCACTGAGATGCTGAGGCCCTGTGTCATGGATGAAAATTCAACACAATGGCCCCTCTCAGGATTGTGCCAGGGACCCTGAGGGCCAAGGAAGTGACCTCCTGACTTCCCAGGTTCACATGGACCCTGAGGGCCAAGGAAGTGTCCTCCTGATGTTTACGAACTCACTGGATGGCTACCTCTGTGCAGTTCTCTTTAGTCTTAATATTGTTCATTCTGTACCTGTTCTTTATGCTTCTAACTCTGGTAATTGTAGCTTTTGAGAAAAATGTTAATGTACGTAATGCCTCTTTTAATGGCTCCACTGTAAATGTCACTGCCTTGAAAGTATTGGCAGTGCATGGGGTCCTGGGAGATCTTTTTGAGGAACAGGCTATAGCCACCTGGGATGAATGTCAGAACTGCACCTTATACAACTATTCAGTTATGTTTGATATTAACTTAAAATATGAGTTCTTGACGTCCATGTACAAAAATAAAACCAACCTTCCCCTTAGAACTGAGGCAGTAAAACTTCCTCATACGACTCAGGACAAACAAGGGCAGGTTTGCTGGGATTATGCAGGGAGGTTCTGGAGAGGAACTGCCTGGGGTATTCACTTGAGGTGGAGTGGTAAATTCTGGGAATATTGGATTAAGGGACAATGGTGGCAGCCCTTTCAAACCACCCCCAGGTATAATCAGTTTGAACTATATGTTCTCCTTCCTCCTGAAAGCTTAAACCAGGTTGCTGAAACAGCTTGACTCCCTTCAGACCTTTTAAATCCTTTTCACCTTTGCCCATTAGAGGTTAAGTGCTATAGGTATGTTAATTATCCTTGAGAAACCTCACCTCACTGCCTTAGGATTTAAGCCTAAAAAGTAATTGATATCAGTTTGCTTGAATTATTGGAAAATTAAGAATGTTAGATTATTAAGACAATTTGCGGTGTATATTTTAGAATTTGTTCCTGTAAATCATTGTGATCTGTTTTGAACGATTAATCACATTTCATTTCTGTACCCTGTTTTATCTGAATAATCCCCTTCTTCCTTTGTGCAAAATCCTTCCTTCCTGAAAAAATAAAAGACAGACTGAATCCTGCATGCATTACTGCCTGGAGGGCCAAGATGCCTGCAATGCAGGGTCTGCCTGCCAGTTTTGCATCCAATCTGGTCTCGGGGTGTCTCTTTGTTTCTCTCATTGCGTCTTTGTATATATTCTTTCTCTATCTCTTTCGCTGCCAGATCTCCCTAATTCATGAACCAAACTCCCCTGTTGAGGCAGGTCCCC
>NW_006408767.1:2340592-2351382 GCF_000296735.1 Chrysochloris asiatica | reverse complement strand
TATTTACAATAGTCAAAAAGTGAAACAAGACAATCTAAATGCCTGTCATAGATTGAATTGTGTACCAAAAATTGTGTCATCATTTGGTGTCAGTAGAGGGGGGTGCTACTCTAATGGATACCTAAAATGTGGAAGTGGTTTTGGAATTGGGTAGTGAGTAGAGGCTGGAATTTTACTAAGCTGATAGTAAAAGCCTAGATTGCCTTGAAGAGGCACTTCTGGTGAGGGCGCAGAAGGAAGTAAGGAGAGCTACAACACCAGACATGGCACAGATAGATGGCAAGAAGCAGTAGCAGAAAAAATGTGGCAGCAGCACTAGGAGACCAACACAGGACAGCTCCCGTGTGACCCATATAATGGGAGAGCTGAGTGCCCTCTATCAGGAAGGTTTTCTAGCAGAATGAGTGCTTGTCAACCCACAGAGCTAGAGAGTTTAGAACGTTTAGGCCAAGGTGAAGTGGGGTGTCACAGGGTACTTATAAGAACTTTGTAACACTTGCTAGAGAAGAGATGAGGCCAAGATGGTCTCTTCAAGAGACCAAGGAACCAGGAAGCAAAAGTTGAAGAGACAAGGAGCATGGGAAGCAGAGCTGTCTCAGTTTCCAAGCGTAATTCCACAACCTCTAAAGTTTCTAAAGGTAAGGCCACAGTTTCCTAGGTTTCAGAGTCAGACCTTCACCATCTCATTTCCAGAGTATGGGACTACCATTAAAATGGAGCCACAGTTCAAAGTTGAGAGGACATTATCTGTCACGCCCGAAGGGGCAGAAGAATGGGGTCTGCTTAGGCCAAGAGAATGGCATCACCACTCAGATAGCCTGAGAATGGGTCAAGGGAGTAGAGCTGCCATCCTAGTGGGTCTGGAGGCAGAGCTGAAGTCCAGGATGAAGGGACCTCTACCCAGAATTCTGGCCCAGGATTCTCAGCGTGTGGGCAGTAATGTAATGATGTAATGTGACAGTTAATTATCAATCCCTATGATGTGATCTGATGTGATAAACTTATCAGTTGAAAGAGGATTGAAGGTGGGATGCAGCATCTTTAATGGACTTACAGGCCTGATAAGGAGAGTTTCCCTGGGGCGTGACCTGCAACAACTTTTATCAAACACGAGATAAAAGGAGAAAGAATCTAGCAGAGAGAGGGGGCCAAGAAAGAAGAGCTGGGAGTGGAGAATATTCTTTGGACCCAGGTGCTGGCACTGGGAACCTCCTAGATTCAGGGGAAGATTGAGCCAAGACCCATGGATATCTCCAAGAAATTCCAGGCCTCCAGATGCTGTAAGCCGACAAGGAACTTCCTCCTAAATTCTGAGCCTTCTCCTAGAGCTGATGCCATGAATTCAGACATCTAGCCTCTGAAACTGTGAATAAATATTTTTTTCCTTCTTAAACCCATCTACATGTGGTATTTCTGTTACGCTGTTGTTGTTGTTAGGTGCCATCAAGTCAGTACCAACTCACAATGACCCTATGCACAACAGAATAAAACACTGCCCAGTCCTGGGCTAAGCTCACAATCATTGCCACGCTTGAGCCCATCAATGCTGCCATTTTGCCAATCCATCTCGCTGGGGGTCTTCTTCTTTTTCTCTGACCCTCCACCTTACCAAACATGATATCCTTCTCCAGCGACTGGACCCTCCTGACAATATGTCCTGTTATAGCAGCGTAGTGGTTACGATTCAGGCTGCTAACCTCAAGGTCAGCAGTTCGAAACTACCAGCTGTTCCGTGGGAGAAAGATAAGGTGTTCTGCCCCTTTAAAGATTTACAGCCTCAGAAACTCTGTACAGGGTTGCTATGAGTCAGAACCAACTCCACGGCACACGTAGCCACCAGCAGCAGCACTAAATAACTAAGACAATGCCTATCGAAGAATAAAAGGGTAAACAGCCAATAAGTGAAATGAAGTCTTGATACATATGGATGAAGCTTAAAGACATGCTGAATGAATTAAGTCAATCACAAAAAGATAAATTGTGCATGCCCTCACTTATATAAAAAGACAAGAACAGGCAAAATGTATGGAGACCAAAGTTTATCAGTGGCTACCAGAGGTGGATGGGAGAGAGAAAGGGGAAGTTATTGCTTCTGGAGCACCGAGTTTCAGATTGAGGTGATGAAAAAAAATCACATTGATTAAGGGATGGTTATATAGCAGATTAACATAATTGTCATCAATAAATTGTACACCTGTAAAAAGTTAAACTGGCAAAAGTTGTATAATATATTTACAAAAATGACCCAAAAAAGTAGCTGCTGAGGTTACTTATGTAGAACTTAACACTTCATAGATTCGATTCCTTTATTTGAAATTTTAAGGTCATGCTTTCATGGGCCATCCCAGGTAAGTGACCTAAAAAAGCATGTGTAGTGTTTCTGTTCTACTGCCTACATCACTGCATATTACACTGTCTGTGGTCTTAAAAACTTAGAAGCAGCCATCTAAGGTACAGCAATTGGTTTTATTCATCCGGAGCAGCAGAGGAAGAAGGAGAGTCTGGAATTAAATGAGGAAATGGAAAGTGTGGCTAATCGCCTCCATGAATTGCTGCCTCCTTTGCCATGAGACCAGAACTCTGTGGTGTCTGGTACCATTGGTGACCATATTGATCAAAGATTTTAGAGAAGAATCCTGATCACAAGGAGGGAAATGCAGAATTGAACTTCCAATTCGCATAGACTTCAGACTTTCTAGAACCACGAAGGCTGGATGAGCACCCCCAAATAGTTGCTCTGTGATAATTTTTAAAGTGTAAACTAAAAATATCTACTGAAGTCTCTTAAAACCAAAAATAGTTTACCTTTAACTAGTAAAGAATGTCTACCTTGAACACAGTGCTCTGAAGAGCTAGCTACGTAGGATCAAATTGACAATAGTAACTGGAAAGATTAGATGGGGATTTTGCTGTTGCTTAAAAATATCTTGGAAGAACAGCAGAGATCCAGTACTTCTGCCCCTACCCCTCATCATCCTTGCTCCATGCCTGAGAATAAAGGTAAAGGATGTAAACACTGATGCAGAGGTGAGAATGAAAATGAGGCTGAAAAAAGGGAGCTAGTGTTCAAAAAGGATGGGTAGGAGCGTGTGCCGGCAATCATAATGTTGAACCATGAGATGCAATGTGTTTGATGGTGTAAAGAGGTTATGTCACATCAGAGGAAAACTGAGGGAAAAATCTAGATAAATAGCTCAGACCTCATATTGATTGGTCTCTTTGACTATCAGAAAAACAAAGCTAATGCTATTGTAAAATACAAGGCAGATGAAGCTAGAAGTCAGAAGACATATGGAGAACTTCCAGAACATGCTTTGTTGTTGTTGTTGAATGCCGTCGAGTTGGTTCCGATTTATAGCAACCCTGTATAGGGATTCCAAGCAGCAGCTGGTGAATTTGACCTGCTGACCTTGTGATTCAAATGGACCTTGTGGCCCAGTGTATTATCCTGTTATCCGCTATCCACCATGCTAATATCCGTGAACTGGGTACATGTGAACCTGAAGATGATAATGAAATCTAATTTTATGACATTAGAGATGAGGAGGAGGAATTGATGATGTCTAAATTAAACCCAACATTTTACATTTCACTTATTTCAAGTCTTGTCCTACAATTTGATTTATGACTCTGACAATATTAACATTTCATTAGCGTGCGCGCAATTAAAACAGACTGCTGAAGCAGACTGATTTGTTTTTAAGGTATTTTTGTTTAAAAACTGGCAATGATGAAATACTTTAAGTGAAATGCTAAACCCATTTTGCTCTTTTGATGTAATGGACAAAAGGCCACAATATCTACTATTTTTAAAAGGGGGCTGGGGGGAAAGACAGTACTGGCTTTCCTACTTGGGTCACTTCACTTTCAGGAAATATAGTTCACATAAGTTATGTGCCCTGTATTTATTATGACTTAAAGTTTATTTTATCAGAGATTAGTATTGCCACTCCTGCTTGTTTTTATTGCTGTTAGCTTGGTATATTTTTTTCCGTCCTTTAACTTTTACTCAGTTTTTGTCTGTGTGTGTAAGCTGTGTCTCTTGCAGGCAGCATATTGAAGGGTCTTGTTTTCTTATCCATTCAGCCACTCTCTGTCTCTTTACTGGTGCATTTAATCGATTGACATTCAGTGTAATTATCGATAGGTTTGGATTAATTGCTGTCATTATGTTAATTTTTGTGGTGCTGTTTGTTCCTTTGTTCTGCATGCTTTCTTGTGTTGCATTAGTGTTTTTTGTGCTATTTCTTGTCAGTTTCTTCTTTGTTTTACTGTTTCCTTGTTCTGTTTGGATCTTCATTTTCATGGTAAGTTGTTAAGTATTAATTTTCTTTGGGGGTTACCCTATAGTCTGTTAAGTTTTCCCTGCATTTAAGGCAGTCTACTGTATCCTGCCATCTACTCGACCTCCTCATCACCTGGCTCTCTGTTCCTATCCTATATTTTTCCCTTCTTTAATATTGTTAATATTTTGATCTTTGGTTAGCTTCACAGGTCCTTTGAAGTCATAGTTGTAATTTTGTTCCATTTTGAATTCTGCCATCCATCGACCGAGTTTTAGGTGGTATTGCCGTTTCTGTCAATCTCTGGTTGTTGCCTGTTCCTACTGGTATGGATTTGATTAAGCTTGAGTTTTGAGTAGTCTGATAATGATGCAGAATCTTTGTGTATAGTCCAGTTACCTAGAAATTCCCTTGAGATTTTGATAGAATTAAAATGAGGCCAAAGTCTGCATTTGAAGTCAAAACGAGTAGGTCTCTCGTTCATATTTAAGTAGCATATGGTGTGGCACTGTGGGATAAGCACTGGACTGCAAGGTCAATTTGATACACAAGGTTGGCTGTTCAAACTCACCAGCCACTCCAGGGAAACCCTATAAAGGTTGGCTATGAGTCGGAACTGACTCAATGGCAACTGATAACAACAATATGACTATTTTAATACTAATTTGATATCATGTAGCTCTTTTCATAATCTTGTACATTATTATAGGCACATCAAGGGAAAAGCATTTCCAGAATATAGCTGTTAGAACCTTGATTTTAATAACAATTATGAATTTGTAAATTAGTTATTCAGATATTAAATTCTAGGTGGCATCAAATTATCTTAACATTGGAAACACTGATATATTTGTAACTTTTTTTCTTTCTTTCTTTTTTACACCATGTACATAGGAAATGTGGCACCACACGATAAGCACTTGACCTCAAGGTAAATTTGAACTGTAAGGTTGGCAGCTCAAGCTCACTAGCCGCTCCTCAGAAACTCTATACAGGGCCCCTATGAATCAGAACCAACTCAACGGCATTTAACAACAATAACAACATAGGACATTTCCTAAACAGATTATATTTGGATGGTATGCCTATATGAGTATGTAGAGAATGTTTACAGAACAGAAAGGTTATGTTAAACAAAAGGTGCCATTTTGTTTTCAAAAGTCCTAAATCATAAATTACAGTTTTGAGTGCTTTATTAATACTTAAATTACACATAAATGAAAATTTATTCTCATAGCTACATGAACAAATTAAGTCTTTTTCAAGTTATCCCTAAACTAGGAAAAGATGAGAGAATCATAGCTTAATGTAAAGATAAGTCTAAGTCTCCAGTTTCTAAATGGAAAAGCTACAGCTAAGAAATAAAGAAAAGGTCTTGCTGCAGAGTATACTATACTATTACTTGATGTTAAGGCTATATTTTGTGGCGTACATTTTTTCTTTGTATTTTTTTGGAAATTTAGATTTACCCTTTTTAATTTTCAAATTATCATGCCTAATAAGATGGGAGAAAAAAAACCCAAGAGCTGGGCTAGTTAGACTTCACTGCCACATTTAAATCCTAGACAACTTTAGAAGAGATCCACCATGTAGCTTGTGAGTTGGTCTTCAGAGAAGTTTTCAATGATGAAAACTAATATAACAAATCCATTGTGGCATTACAGGGTCGCTATGGGTAGGAATCGACTCGATGGCACTTAACAACAACAACAACTGTGCCACTGAGATGATTCTGACTCATAGCAACCCTGCAGAACAGAGTAGAATGGCCCATAGAGTTTTAGAGACTGTATATCTTTATGGGAGCAGAGAGCCTCATGTTTTTCCTGTGGAGTAGTTAATGGGTTTGAACTGCCAAACATGGCATTAGCAACCCAATGCTTAACCCACTATGCCATGAGGGGTCCTTGAAAAGTAATAAAGGGGCATACCTGGACAGCGCTTTGGTCTGTTGTACATAGGGTCACTATGAGCCAGAACCAACTCAATGGCATCTGACAGCAAACCTTCACATGGCTTCAAAAAATCAACAAATAACCCCTAATCCCTCTCTACTATAATTCTCTTCCCAACTCATCTGTCAGTTTGTCCTCCTTTGGTGACTTTCATGTTGCTGTGAAGCCAGAAGCTATGCCACTGATATTTCAAATACCATCAGGGACACCCATGGTGGACAGGTTCCAGCAGAGTTTCCAAGCTAAGAACAGACTAGGAAGAAGGATTAGGCAGTCTACTTCTGAGGGATTCGCCACTGAAAGCCTTACGAGTAGCAGTGAAGCACTGTCTGATATAGGGCCAGAAGATTAGTTGAAAGGCACTAAAAATAGGACAGTGGAAAAACTGCCTCCTCAAAATAGAGTTGACTTAATGATGTGGATGGAACAAAGCTTTCCAGACCTTCATTTGCTGGTGGGTATGATTTAAAACGAGAAGAAACAGCTGCAAGCATCCATTAATAATAGAAACATAGACTGTAGGGGGTATGAATCTAGGAAAATTGGAAGTCATCAAAAATGAAGGAACTCATAAAGATCCTAGGCATTAATGAGCTGAAGTGAACTGGAATTGGTCATTGTGAACCTGACAGTCACATGGTACCTAGCAGGGAATGATAAAATGAAGGACAACTATGTCCCATTATTTATCAAAAAGAACATTTCAAGATCTATCTTGAAATACAGTGCTGTCTGTGACAGGATAATATCTATAGACCTACAAGGAAGACCAGTTAATACAACTATTATGCAAGATTACACACTAAGCACTGAAGTCAATGATGAACAACAAATTGAAGAATTCTATCAACTTTTTCAGTCTGAAATTTATCAAATGTGTAATTAGGATGCACGAATAAATACTGGAGTCCTGGTGCAGAGCACTTCAAGATTGGCAGTTGAAACCCACTGATTTTCTCTGAAATCCTACACAGGGTTGCTGTGTGTCAGAACCAACACAATGGAACTTAACAACAACAACAATTATTAGTGATGAGAATATGAAAGCTGGGAACAAAGAGGAAAAACAGGTAGTCAGAAAATATGACCTTGGTGATAGAAAAGATGCTGGAGATCACAAAATGGAATTTTGCAAAACCAATGACTTCTTCATTGCAAATGACTTTTTTTCAACAACATAAACAGTGCTTATACATGTAGACTTCACCAGAAGAAATACACACAGGAGTCAAATTGATGACATCTATAAGAAAAAATATGGAGAAACTCAATATTATCAGCCTAAATGAGGTAAGTGAATAAGGAAAACCATGGCAGAATTGATGCATTTGAATTATGGTGTCAGAGGAGAATGTTAAATGTATCATGGATTGCCAAACGAACAAACCAATCTGTCTTAGAAATACAGCCAGAATACTCCTTGGAAACCAAGATGGCAAGACTTCATCTCTCATTCTTCAAATATATTATCAGGAAAGACCAGTCCCTGGAGAAAGACATCATATTGGGTAATGTGGAGAGTCAGAGAAAAAGAGGAAGACCCCAACGAGATGGATTGGCACAGTGGCAGCAGATTTGGGCTCAAATGTAACATTGTTGAGGTTGACACAGGACTGGGAAATGTTTTGACCTGCAGTTAACAACAACAACATGAGGTCAGGGGTCAACTGTGGAACAGACCATCATTATTCAAGTTCAAATTGAAGTAGAAGAAAATTAAGACAAGTCCACAGAGTGTATCCACCTGAATTTAGAGACCATCTCAAGAATTTATTCAACACATTGAACACAAAGAACCAAAGACCTGACGAGTTGTGAGATGGCATCAAGAACACCATACATGTAGAGAACAACAGGAGATCAATAAAAAGGTAGAAAATAAAGAAAAGATGAAAGTGGATGTCAGAAAAGACTCTAAAACTTGCTATTGAAGGTAGAGTAGCTAAAACAAAATGATGAAGATAAAGAGCTGAGCAGAAACTTTCAAAGAGAAGTCTGAGAACACAAAGTATTATAATGAAGTGTGCAAAGACCTGGATTTAGAAAACCAAAAGGAAAGAACATGCTCAGCATTTCTCAAGCTGAAATAACTGAAAAAAAAATCTCAAACCTTGACTTGAAATATTGAAGGATTCAATGCGTAAAATATGAAGTCCTAGTGTGGCACTGTAGGACAAGCACTGGACTGCTAACCCCAAAGATAGTGGTTGAAATCCACCAGCCACTTCTCAGAAACAGGGTCCCTATGTGTCAGAGCCAATCTAACAGCACTAAGCAACAACAACAATGGGTAATGTACTGAATGATGCAGGAAGCATCAAAAGAAAATGGATGCAGTAGCTCAAAAGAGGGAACAAATCTTTACAGTGAGGACCATTCCTACCTCCTCCATACACAGAGTAAACAGGGATGGGCAACTTGGACATTGGCTACCCAAACTGGAGGAGATTCAAAGGCAAGAAGTGACTGGTTTACAAGCTTTCAAGAGGGAGCCTATATCCTGAGGGCGCAGAAGAAGGTAGAATCTCCACTGAGTAGTATCCAATCTGTCTGTGTGGAGCTGATGAAAGAAGATGGGGATAAGACTCTTGTGGTACAATGGTGAATAATTATTATCAGGACTGACTGTGAAGGTTGGAAATGTAAAGGTAGAAGTTGTATAGCAAAAGGAGGAGAGTGGTTGACTTTGCAGTCTAGGAGTGGAGGTCCCTGGGACCATCAAGGGAGAAGAGCAGAGTGCCAGATCATACCCAGAGAAGCAGTGACTCTAGAGATTGAGGCAGAGACAATGACGTGGAGAGATGGAGCAGCTGGGGATTTTAGACACAGAGAGGGAGAGGGGCTGTGTGCTGATGACCAGGGTGTAGGCTTGTAGTGTATACCCTTTGGTTGGTTGATGCTGCATGGAGGGGACTATAACCATGGCAATGAAATGACATACAATAGGATGAATGTAAAACTAATGTTATCCCATGTAAACTATCACATAATTCACAATAAAACATTTAAAAAAAGATTATTACCGAGTGTATGAAAGATAGAGGAGACTCAAATTATAGGCACATAGGAAGAGTTGAGAAGGAGATAAATGCAGGTATCTGACAGTTATATTAATACAAATTAGATGATTTGTTAAATAAAATTCTAAACGTATTATGGGGGAAAAAAGAAAATGGAAGGAAAATAAAATCACTGTACCCAAAAGAATTGGTTGATATTCTTTTCTTTCTTTCTTCAAATCAAGAACTCATGGTATGGAAGGAAGAAATCCAAACTGCACTGAAAGCAAAAAAGGTTCCAGGAATTGATGGAACATCAATTGAAATGTCTCAACAAACTGATGCTGAGCTAGAAGACTCACTAGTCTATACCAAGAAATTTGGGAGATAGCTACTTGGTCATTAGACTGGAAGAGATTCATATTGTGCTCATTCCAAAGAAAAGTGACCTTGCAGATGTGGAAATCATCAAATAGTACCATTAGTATCAGATGCAAGTATAATTTTGCTGAAGATAATTCAAAAATGACTGCAACAGTCCATAGACAGGGAGCTGCCAGAAATTCAGAAGAGGACGTGGAATGAGGGATATCACTGTTAACATCAGATGGATCTTGGCTGAAAGCAGAGACCACCAGAAAAATGTTTACTTGTGCTTTATTGATAATACAAAGACATTTGACTGTGTGGATACCAAACTATGGATAACGCTGCAAAGAATGGGAAATCCTGAATACTTCATTGTTCTCATGCAAAGCCTGTACCTAGGCCAAGAGACAATTAATGGAATTACCACAAGAGAATAATGTTGTCATTGTTGTCAGGTGCCATCGAGTCGGAACCAACTCATAGCAACCCCATGCACAGCAGAACGAAACAATGTCTGATCCCAGACCAACCTCACTATGCATGGTTTAAAATCAGGAAAGATGTTAGAGGTTATATTCTTTCACCATACTTATTCCGTCTATGTGCTTAACAAATAATCTGAGAAATTGGACTATATGAAGAAAAACAACATCAGTATTGGAAGGCTCATTAACAACCAACGATATGCAGATAACACAACCTTGCTTGCTCATAGTGAAGAAGACTTGAAATACTTACTGATGAAGATTAAAGACCACTGATAATATGTCCAAAGTATGAGAGATGAAGTCTGACTATCCTGGCTTCCAAGGAGCATTCTGTCTGTACTTCAAACACAGATTGGTTTGCTCTTTTGGCAGTCCATGGTACTTTTAATATTCTACTCTGATACCATGATTCAAATGCATCAATTCTTCTATGGGATTCTTTATTCATTGTCCCAACTTTCCCATGCTTATGAAATTATTGAAAATACCATGACTTGGTATTTTCAGGCACACAATAGTCCTCAAACTTGAACACTTTAAAGAGTTCTTGTGCAGCAGATTTGTGTATAATGTTGTTGTTGTTGTTATGTGCCATAGAGTCGGTTCCGACCCATAGCGACCCTGTATAGGGTTTCCGAGGGTGTAAATCTTTACGGGAGTAGAAAGCCTCATCTTTCTCCCGCGGTGCAGCTGGTA
>NW_006408767.1:2316427-2339917 GCF_000296735.1 Chrysochloris asiatica | reverse complement strand
AAACCAATAAAAGGATTAAGGGCAGGAAACACCACCCTGGGAGTCCTGGTGTGGCATTGTAGGATAAACTCTGGACTGTTAAAGGCAAGATTGGCAGTCCCAACTCTATGTGGGGTCATCATGACCCTAATGCAAGGGAGACTCCCAGGACTGTGGCATGTAACACCTTTTATCTTACAAGAGATGAAAGAAGAGAGAAGTGAGCAGAGAAGCGGGACCTGTTACTACCAAGAAAGAAGAGCTGGGAGTGTGCATCCTTTGGACCTGGGGTCCCTGCTCTATCTAGAACATCCTTCTGGGTTAGCTCTGGCATCGTCTTTGAGTTGTTTTAACAATTCTTGTGTTGTTGTTGTGTGCCGCTGAGTCAGTCCTGACTCATAGCAATATTATAAGACAGTAGAACTGCCCCACAGATTAAAGTTTTTATTAAAGCAGATGAACTGGTCTTTTCTCCCTTGTTGTAGCTTGGTGGGTTTGAATCACTAACCTTTTGGTGAGCAATCACTGTGCCACTAGAGTTTCTAGTTTGTAGAAAATTAATAATAATACAGATGATTTTCTTCATAAAATACAAATTAGCTGTGTCATGTGGATTGTTTATTCATTTTGTATTTATTTGTAAATTCATTTCAGCATTTGGTATTTGTCTATTACCAGTGCCAGCTGCCATGGAGATCCCAAGTAAGTCAGAGTAGAATTGTCTAGACTTTTCCATGCTTGATTATTTGCAAATACATTGTCCGGCCTTTCTTCCAAAGTGCCTCTGGGTAGATGCAAGCCTCCAACCTCTTGGCTAGAGAAACCCAGTGCCTTAACCCTTCACACCACCTAAAAACTCTAAAACCAGTAGCTGCTGAGTGGATTCTGAATCATGGTGATTCTATGGGACAATGGACCTCTCACTCTTCAGAGCCCAGGGTTAAAGAGACAGGAACCCCAAGATCCCCAAGTAGGCCACTGGGATGGCTTGTTGTTGTTACTGTGTGACATCAAATCAGTACCGACTCATAGCCACCCTGTATAGGGCTTCTGAGGGCAACTGATGGATTTGAACTGTTGATTTTGTGGCTAGCACATTTAGCAGTCCAAGGCTTATCCAACAGAGTAACACCAAGGCAAATCATATTTATCTCCTTTGGCTCCCAGACCTTGTTGTACATTTCCTACAAGAGGGGTGCAGGGGGTGGGTAGAACAACACACTCTCACAGAATATCAACTCCAAGCTAAGGAGCTCTGGTAGCATAGTGGTTATGAGTGGGGCTGCTAATCTCATGGTCAGCAGTTCAAAACTACCAGTGGTTCCAAGAGAGAAACCTGAGGCTTTCTGTTCCTGTAAATATTGCCAGCCTAGGTAACCCTATACAGGTTCACTACGAATTGAAACCAACTCCACAGCACTTAACTACCACCAAAATAATACTTTAGCTTTCACTTCAAAAGGCTGTTCCACATTTTAACAGACCAGCAGCTTCTGGCCATATCTGGCCATATCTCCTTTGCTGTAAATTGACCCTTTGGATCAACATTGTATAATACAGCATCTCATGTAAGTGAATCCGACACTGTAGGCACTTACACTGAGACTCTGAAGGCAGGAAAGAGAAATCCATACGCAAAATGCCTGTCAACCTCAGTCAAGATGGACTAAAGTGCTGACCAGGGTGAAAGCTCTCTCTGGCTCCAGGAAATTTCCCAAGAGTGACTCTGAGGGCCATCAACTGCTTACATCCCTAGCAACTGAGGAAATGTTTCCTCAGTCCTGAGGGGGAAATCTAGGTGACCCATGGAGGCATCATCTACATACTAACAACCCTGCTAAGGTATTTGGAATGGCCTTGGGCCTTTTCCTGAGTCCCTGAGTGGTTCAAACAATTAAGCACTCTACAATCAACTAAAAGCCTGGCAGTTCAAACCCTCTCAGAAGCACCTCAGAAGTAAACCCTATGGAGCACAGTTCTACCATGCAACACTTGAGCTCACTATGAGTCTGAATCAGCATCACATGAACTGATCTGGCATTTTTTGATATGTCTTGTAAAAGAGACAAATTAGTGACATTTTTTTTTTTTTGTAGATTTTAACATTGATTTGATCATCGGCTGTTACTTTACATCCAGATTGACTGTCTGTAGGTTTTTGAAAGTGGTGACAAACACATAGGTCACCAATGAATAGAGCTTGTTTAGTGAAGCTTCATCCTAATTACACTTTCTGGACAACCCCACATGGATATGGTATGGAATGTTCCTGATTCCTTTGGCCCAGACAGCTTTGTTGAGCTTGTTGTCAACGAGCATGTCTGGTGTTCCCATCTCCTTCATGGCAAACTTGTGAATCTCCTTGAGTGCTCGGGGGCACGCTTCTTGAAGCCTACTCCATGGATGCGCGTGTGAATGTTGATGGTGTCCTCTCTGGTCACCACTTCGTTGATAGCGAATGGCCCTTCTTCTTCTTGCCACCCTTTTTTGCGGGAGCCATAGCAATGGGACAAGGTTGGAAAGGAAGCAGTAACAGACATCTTACTTTGATTTTAAGGCTTTCTTACTCATGAAACCAAATACTCATTTTAAAGAAATTCCTGACCAAAATTAAACTTGCCAGAGACTTTTCTTTCACTCAAAATTGCTAACCTTTCCTTTCTAGGCTGAATAATAATGAGTTGCAAATTTTATCTAGCTGGAGGGCCACCTTGTGACCTGGTATCTGTTACAGTAAAAGGGGAAGGGGAGGGCTCAATCAAACATATTAAGATTAGCTAGTGGTTGATCATCTATAGTTCTTTCTCCTCTTTCTTCTCTTTGAGGACTAAGGTGTGCCTGACCAAAACCATGGTATTGTCATCACATCAAATGCATGAGAAAGCAGGACAATGTGTAAAGAAGAATGAGGAAGAATTGATGCACTTGAATTATGATGTTGACAAAACATATCGAATATTCTAGAGACTGCCAGTCTTGGTGTGGTGCTGTAGGAGAAGCACTGGGCTGCTAAGCACAAGGTTGGTGGCTCAAACCCACCCGTTACTCCTCAGAAAACCTATGCAAGGTCGCAATGAGTCAAAAACAGTTTGATGGCACGTAACAGCAACAAATGGACTGTCAGAAGAACAAACAAATCTCCTTTGGAAGAATAACGCTAGACTACACATTGAGTGGAGGATGTAGTCACACATCTCTGTTGGCTGGTGCAATCCAGTGGTGAGCTGATTTCAAACCCCAGTTTAGGAAACAGGGTTGTTCTTCATGTGGATAACTCAGTGCAGAAAGCATGCAAACAGCCTGGGGCTGGGGGCTGGGGGGTATGAAAGCAAGCATGGTGAGACTTCAGCTCATATATTTGGAAACATTCTCAGAAAGGACCAGTCTCTGGAGAAGAACATCATGTTTGGAAAAATAGAGGGTCAGTGAAAAAGAGGGTGACCCTCAATGAGATGAATTGACAATGGGCTCAGACATACCAATGTTTGTGAGATTGTGACGATAATGCAGGAACCAGCAGTTTTTCCTTCTGTTCATAGAATTGCTGTGAGTAGGAACTGAGTCTCTTGCACCCAACAATTCAACTTGCTTTTTGTAATTACCTAGCTTGCTCCAAGCCACTTACTTTTTCTGAAATCAGTATATTTTCCCTGTATGCATAAGGAGTCCTGGTGTGGCACTGTAGGGTGAGCATTAGACTGCTAACCACAAGGTTGGTGGTTCTAACCCACCAGCCACTCCTTAAGAACACTATACAGGGTTGCTAAGAGTTTCGAACCTACTCAGTGGCACTTAACAACATATGCATATAGAATAATTTTTCAGAATAAATCTTCTATTTCAATTTCAATGAATTTGGATTCTTTTTAAGTGTCTGTGGCTCAAACCCACCAGCTGCTCCTCGGAAACCCTATATGGGGTCACTGTGAGTCAGAACCGACTCAACAGCACTTAACAACAACAATCTTGGGAAAGATGGACTGGACAATGTGGTTAGCTCTACACAAGTTCATTTTTTTGATTCATCTGCAGCTCTTCTCACTTTCTCTTTCTCACTTTTAATTTATATGGGATGAAGAATGTTTTCCCATTATAAACATAAAATCTTACACCTACCAGACTTTTATTGTGAAGCAACGAGATCCTTTTGTAGGAGAAAGAAACCCAGAGGCTGTCACCTCAGGCCAACGGAGGACCGACCGGGTAAAGGATTTAGTTGTGGCCCTGTTAAGGGTCGGCGTAGGGGATGACTGGAGTGGGGGCGGGTACTTAGACTGAGGGCAAGTCCCCCCCAGCATATGACGTAACCTGTGACGTATGGGGTGGGCAGGACCGCTGTCACATGGGGCGGGCGTCACGTGGTCTCACGGGTCGTACACAGCCCTAGGTTGCAGAGGCTGAGACACACCAAGTCTACATAAGGGCTCCCTGGTCGGCTGGGCGATCCCTCTGCCACATTTCAAGCCTGCGTTCCTCCCTGGTGCTCCAGGACCGTGCTGTCCGCCGCGGTAAATGCCACAGGGTCCAGAGCTGTGGCGAGAAAGAAGATGCCAGAGTCCGCGTCCCGAGATACCGCAGTCCTGGGCTGCTGGTGTCAGGGTGAGTAGCCACCCGGGTCGCGCCCCTACCGGGCCCTCCAATCTCTACGCCATTTTCTAGCCGGCTGACCCCCCGCGACCCCTTCCGTCTGTAGGTGAGAGCAGTCCAGGCTACAATCCCAGTACGAAATGGAGGCCTGCCCCCGAGGGCGTCCTGCGTGGCCCCTGCAGGCCAGGCTCGGCCGAGAAGACCAGGGGCGGCCCCCGGTGGAATGCTGGCCCCTCTGCAATTTCCTTGACCAAAAATCAAGTATCTCCTCGTGTGACCCGCGTTTAAAACAAGCACATCTCCCTAGACAAGGTTTGTTTACAGTGGAGGTGCCGCATTTCAGGATGCCTGTCACCGAGCAATTTTTTTGTAGCAGTTTCTCAGTAATTTGCGATAGTCTTGTGAGAATGCCGAAAACTCGTACTGTGAGTAGGAAATTGTACTGCAATGACTATTTCTTCATTTTAACGCATTTTACAACGAGAAATGATTTAATATTACATTCTTATCCAATATTTTCTAAAGTGAAATCTTTTCTTTCAAAAAAGAAAATGTGTTGTGGAAGTTGTTAGTTGCCATCTAATCAGAATGTGCTGTGTAGTCAATTCCAACTCATAGTGACACTGTGTGCCAGAATGGAACTGCCCCATAAGGCTATACATTGGGCTGTTTACCTCTAGGTTAGTGTTTCGAATCCACCAGCAGCTCCATGAGAAGCGCCTGAGGCTTTCCTCTCCCATAGAAATTTACCTCAGAAACCCTATCCAGGGTCTTTATGAGTCAGAACCTACTCTACATCACACAGCTACCACAAATCCCGTCTTTCATCAGCACATTGGCTGGTAGATCGATTCAATGACTTTTAAATTAGCAGCCCAGTGCGTAACCAGTTTGTCACCAGGGTTCTTTCAAATCAAAATACTGTTATCATTGAGACTTACAGAGACTTTATATGACCAAGAGAACTGCCCCACAGGGTTTCTAAGGTATCCTTAGCAATGCAGCCAGCCTCATTTTTCTTCTGTTGACTGGCTGATGAGTTTGAACTACAGACCTTAAACCCAATGCTTAACCCACGGTTCCACTAGGACTCCTTAGATCCATTAAGAATAATAAAAGATTTTGTTTTACTTTATTTATTCCTTCTCAAATGGTCTTCTTAATTTAAATCCAAGTTCCTGATCCATAGTATTTTCCTTCTGCCTGAACAGTTTAAAATATTTTCAGGGCAGGCCTGCTGGCAATGAATTCTATCACTTTGTATTTCTCTGAGAAAATATTTTTCTTAAGTTTTAAATGATACCGAATTTTTAACTGTTTTTTTTTCCCCTTTGAACACTTTTAAGTATTTCAGTCCACTCTCTTCTTGCTTGCATAATTTCTATCAAGAAGTTATTCTGCTGTAGAAGTGTTTTTCCCCATTGAATCTTTAAAAAAAAAATTGTCTGAAATTTTTTGCATATGATAGGCAATTGATGGTCTGTTCCACAGTCTTCTGCTGGCCTTGTGTGGGTGTTTTTCATTTTCATTTTAATACTACTTGAGCTTCTGGAATCTTTTGTCTGGAGTTTGCTACTAAGTTTGGAAAATTCTCAGTCATTAATTTACTTCGAATATTTCTTCTTTTTTCTTCTTTGTTGTTGTTGTTGTTAAGTTCCAGTAATGTGTATGTTACTTTTTGAAATTGTCCCACAGTTCTGGGATGTTCTGTTCTGATTTTTTAACATAACTGGATACCTTACATTCTTTAAAGAATGGCATTCTGGACATCATTGATCTGTTCCCCACCAAGGCAGCATAACAGTGATGAAGGACATAGGTTCTGATGTCAGGTAAACTGAATTCAAATATGTACATTTCTCACTTCCCTAGCTGTATGGCCTTAAAGCAAGCTACTTAATTGTTCTACGTTTAAAACATAAAAAAGACAAGAAGCCTGTGTTTCTCTTCAATTATTTATAGCTTGGATTGGTATTTTGTTCTTTTTTGGTTTCTTGATTTGCATTCTTGAATAATGTACCTGAGTTATCAGTGCAGAATACCGAGTAGTCATGGTGTAGCACTGTAGGGTCAGCACTGGACTGCGAACTACAAGGTCAGGAGTTCAAACCCACCAGCTGCTCCTCAGAAACCCTCTACAGGGTCGGTCACTGTGAGTCAGCATGAACTCCACGGAGCTTAATACCAACAAGTTAATGGTTGTGGGATAAAACCTCTGTTGGTCTTTCTTTGAGCCATAGTGCCACGCTGGCTATTGAAAACCTAGTGACCATGGAGATTTATATTGACTGTGCCCAAAACAAGCACTGGGCTGCTAGCTGCAAGATTCAAACTCATCAGCTACTCCATTGGAGAAAAATGGGGCCATTTGCTTCCTTAAGGATTTACAGTCTCAGAAACCCTGAGCAGAACTTCTCCTCCGTCCTGTAGTATTGCTGTGAGTCAGAATCAACGCGACAGCGGTACATTTCAGCTTTGATGCCCATAACCAATTCAATGCTCAGACTCCATAGCACATAACCACCATTGACAATACCATACCGTGGGTCAGGCATACTTTAATCCTCAAGCTGACCTCTTTTGTCTTGAACACTTTAAAGAGGTCTTGTGTAGCAGATTTGTCTAATGCAGTACATGCTTTGATTCCTTGACTGCTGCTTCCATGTGTGCTGATGGTGAATCCAAGCACAGAGAAGTCTTTGACAGCTTCAATCTTTTCTCCATTTATAATGATGTTATTTATTGAACCAGTTGTGAGGATTTTTGTTTTCTTTACATTGAGGTGCAACCCATATTGAAGGCTGTGCTGGTCTTTGATGTTCATCAATAAGTATTTTAAGACCTCTTCACTTTCAGTAAGCAAGGTTGTATCATCTGCATATCACAGGTTGTTAATGAGCCTTCCTCCAATCTTGATGCCACATTATTTTTCATATATTCCAGTTTCTCAGATAATTTGTTTAGCATACAGATTGAATAAGTATGGTGAAAGAATATATTCCTGGCACATACCTTTCTAAATTTTAAACCATTCAGTGTTCCCTTGTTCTGTTTGAACAACTGTCTCTTGGTCTATGGACAGGTTCCTCATGAGCACAGTTAAGTGTTCCAGAATACTCATTCTTTGCAGCGTTGTTCATAGCCTGTCATGATCCACATAGTTGAAAGTCTTTGCATAGTCAATAAAGCACAGGTAAACATCTTTCTTGTTTTTTTTCTGCTTTCAGCCAAGATGCAACTGTTGTCAGCAATTATATCCCTTGTGCCACCTGCTCATCTGAATCTGGCTTGAACTTCTGGCAGTTCTATGTCAGTGTACTGTTGCAGCCATTTCTGAATTACCATGAGCAAAATTTTACTTACATGTGATATTAACAATAATGTCCGATGATTTCTATATTCGGTTGGGTCACCTCCTTTTGTAATGGGAACAGATATGGATCTCTTCCAGTCAGTTGGCCAGTAGTTGTCTCCCAAATTTCTTGCATAGATGAGCGAGTGCCTTCACTGTGACCTCAGTGTGTTGAAAGATTTCAATTTGTATTCCATCAATTTTCAGAGTTTTGCTCTTTGCCAGTGCCTTCAGTGCACGTTGCACTTCTTCCTTCAGTAGCATTGGCTCTTGATCATATGTTACCTCTTGAAATGGTTGAACATCAACCATTTCTTTTTGGTATAGTGACTCTGTATATTCCTTCCATTTTCTTTTGATGCTTTCTGCATCACTTACTATTTTGCCCAAAGAAACCTTCAATATTGCTAGTCAAGGCTTGAATTATTTCCTCAGTTGTTTCTGTTTGAAAATGCTGTGTGTGTTCTTCCCTTTTTGTTTTCTAACTCTAGATCTTTGCACATTTCAATATATTATTTTGTCTTCTCAAGCTGACCTTTGAAATTTTCTGTTCCCTCTTTTACCTCCTGCTTTCTTCCATTTTTGTCTCTACACTGGAAAGCGAGTTTCAGAGTCTTTTCTGACATCCATTTGGGTATTTTCTTTCTTCCTTTATATTGTTCTTGATATCATCCCACAACTCTTCTGGTTTTCAGTCTTTAGTGTCTAATGTATCACATCTGTTCTTGAGATGATCTCTAAAGTCTGGTGGGATATGTTCAAGGTTATATTTTGGCTCTTGTGGACTTGTCTTCATTTTCTTCAGCTTCAACCTGAATTTACATAGGAGCAATTGATGGTCTGTTCCACAGTCTGCCCCTGGCCTTGCTTTGGCTGATGATAAGGAGCTTCTCAAGGAGCTCAAGGTCAGCAGTTCAAAACTACCAACCATTCCGTGGGAGAAAGATAAGGCTTTCTGTTCCCATAAAGATTGACAGCCTTGGAAAGCCTATACAAGGTCACTATGAGTTGGCACTAACTCCACGACACATAACCACTACCACCACCACCATCAAGGAGCATCTCCACTGCTTCTTTCCACAGATGTAGTCAATTTGAGTTCTGCTTATTCCATCAGGTGAAGACCATGTGTATAATTGTCCTTTATCTTGTTTAAAAAAAGGTATTTGCAATCAAAAAGTCATTGGTCATATATAATTCTATTATACACTCTCCAGCATCTTTTCTGTCACCAAGGCCATATTTTCCAACTACTGATCCTTCTTTGTTTTCAACGTTTGCATTCCAATTACCAGTAATTTTTAATACATCTTGATTTCATGTTTGATCAATTTCAGACTTTAAAAGTTGGTAGAATTTTTCAGTTTCCTCATCACTGGCTTTAGTGTTTGATATGCAAATGTGAAGAATAGTGGTATTAACTCATCTTCCTTGTAGGTGTATGGATATTATCTTTCACAGACAGCATTCTACTTCAAGACTGATCTTGAAATGTTCTTTTTGATGATGAATGCAACGCCATTCCTCCTCATTTTATCATTTTCAGATTAGAAAACCATGTGATTGTCAGATTAAAAACGATCCATGCCTGTCCATTTCAGCGCAGTAATGCCTAGGATATCGATGTTTCTGCACACCATTTCATTTTGGCAACTTGCAGTTATCCTAGATTCATACTTCTTATGTTCCATGTTCCAGTTATTAATGGATGTTTGCAAGTGTTTCTCTTTATTTTGAGTTGTGCCCATCAGTAAATAAAGCTTTTGAAGACTTTCCTCCATTCGTGTCATCACAATCAATTCTATTTTGAGGACACAGCTCTTTCCCAGTGGTATTTTGAGTGCCTTCCAACCTGAGGGGCTCATCTTTCAGCACTGTATCTGACAATATCCGGTGCGATTCATGTTTCAATATTCAGTATTCTGGTGCTGTTTGACAGCGTTCCATTGCTATTTATAGTCTTCAGTGGCTAAACAGTCAGAAGCAGTCCACCTCTCCTTCTTCCGAGTCTGTCTTAATTTGGAAACTGAAATCTGCCCACCATGGGTGACCCTGATGGAATTCAAAATACGGGTGGCATAGCTTCCAGAATCACAGCAACACGTAAGCCACCACAGCGCGACAAACTGACGGATGCGTGGTAGTATTATTCTAGCAGCAATGTTTTCAATTGCTCATTTATGCTATCTTAATTTTATGTACTTTGGGTTCAGTCTGCCCTTTTTATGAGCAGTAGGGGAACAAGAGCTAACAGTCTTCATAGTTTTCTTGGATTGTGAGTGGTGATGTATCATCTGTATTGCCATCACTAGTTATGATTTTACGGCTGACTTTTTAGATTAAGTATCGTTTGTAATTTCTGAATGTTCCTTTCCATCACTCTTACATTTCCTCTGTGTGACTGACTCAAACATTTATATGCTTGGCTTCTGAAGGCATTTGTTTTTTTCTGTTGATCATGATATTGTCTCTTGTGTTTGGGAGCTGAGATAATGACAGCAGTAATAAGTGCATTCCCCAAACAGCCCAGACTGTTTTGAGGAGACATACAAGGTCAGAAGTGAATTAATTAAAAAGATAGGTCATAACAGACGAGAACAACTTTGGCACGATGAGAATGCTCACTATGCACTGTATGGAAAAGGACAATAAAAGATACTAATCATTCCTCCCACGGCACTCTACTCACTCTACTCAGTTGGGAACTCAGACACCATATTCACAGTTAGGGGGTTTATGAAGGAAGTTAACTACTTACAGTGTAGGTTCAGAAAATGCCTGGGGCCCAGTTCTTCCAGTCAGGACAGCCTTTTCCTCAGCTGGGCCCACAGGCAGGCGTCTCTCTGCCTGGGCAATGTGACAGAGCTCCTTTAGGACTACTGATAAATGCTCACAGGGCACTGAGCACGCCACCCTAAACCTCAACTTGAAGGAACCGGGCTCCCCATGGAGGCACCCCCTTCTGCAAACAAACTTCCTGCCCAAAGTTACTCAGCCTTGCTTGCTGGGAAGCCAACTGCTCTATCTCAGCAATCTTGTTAAACCGGCTTGGCTTCTGCCCCAGGTGATGCTCCTAGCAGCTTTTTCTCTTATCAGCGGCAGCATAACATCTCTTACATTCCTTTACCGGTAACAGGAACCAAAGTAACCATCTAGGAATCAAGTTACACTTCCCATATGCCTTTGTTTTTTCTCTTACAAACCGCCATGCTTTCACAAGTCTGGAGCCATTGCCATGAACCCCGCTTCTGAAACCAAACTGCAAAAAATGACATTAACCATTCCGCTCTTCGAACTTGACTCAGCTGAGTCCAATCATTCATTTCATTGGCCACACAGAACTCTAGGCACCACACTCACATTTCCGGGGCTTATTAGGGAAGCTAACTGGTTAGCTTTCTGATAGGATCTGAAAATGAGCAGGGCCCAGTTCTTCCAGTTGGGACAGCCTTTCCTCAGCTGGGCCCACAGGCAGCATTCTTTGTGCCTGGGCATTGTGACAGAGCTCCTTTAGGGCTACTGATAAATGCTCACAGGGCACTGAGCACGCCACCATAAACCTCAGCAATAAGGCACTCAACTCTAGCGCCATGTGTCAGCAAACCTAGCTCCCCAAAATAAGTGTCTGGAGGCACCCCACTCTGCAAGCAAGCTCCTTTCCCAAAGCCCTTCAGCTTTATTTATTTCATGTGCGGAGAAGCTTCCACTTTGGCTCTTGGTGTTGCTGCAGTGGCTCCTCTGATATGCCTCTGGTGTCACAGCTTTCTGTCCCTGGGTCGAGGGCGTTCAATGTACAGGCATTTTGGAGTTCAAAGGGCACGCTCCACTCTTGGTTCTTTTTCCTGGATGGTACTCAGATCCTTCTTCCTGTTTCTGAGGTGGTTCATTGTATACCCAACTGACCAATCACAATGAATCCTGGTAACAGTCACTTTCAACTGAATCGGTCAGCATCTTTCCTCACTTTCTGTTGCCCAGACCCATCTGGAAAAAGTCATTTGGTGGAAGTTTTCAAAGACTGTGCTAGCAGAGACATTAAATAATTCACTGTTCCGCAGTGTAATGTACAGCTCTGGAGTGTAGTGAATCCAGTGAGATAAATGCTGGTTGTGCAGGCTTGCTTAGAGGCTGATAATAGACTGTGATCAGCTTAACGGTTACAGTCACTTTCTCCTTCTCTTCCACAGTGAGAGCATCTGCTTTCTACTAAGGTCTTTGAGAATGTGACCAGCTTCTATTAACCTACAGCCACTGGCCAATCAGGTGTCCCCAGTTTTGTTATTTTGACGTTTTGTTGTGTTGTCTGCCCTTTCAGTTTTGTTTTCTTCATTGCTTATTTAAACTTTGCCTCTTTTTATTTTAAGTTTGCTTCTCTTTCTTCTGTCAGCTTTACTGTTGGAGACTGAGTTTTGTCCCTCAAAATTATGTGATGTAAAGCCTTATTTCTATACTTGTGAATGTAACCCCATTTGGAAGTAGGGTTTCTTTGTTCCGTTAATGGGATCACATCTCTGTAGAGTGTGTGAGATATAAAAAGAGCCTATTAGGCACAGAAGCAAGGAAACACAATAGGGGAAAGATAGAGGACATGAAGATCCGCCACATGAATTATCCCCAAGAAACAGAAGCTGAAAAGAGACAAGGATTTTCCCCCAGAGCTGACACAGGAAAGAAAGTCTTCCCCTAGTGCTGATGGTCTGAATTTGGACCTCTATCCTCCCAAACTGGGAAAAAAATCAGCTTCTGTTTATTTCTGTTATAGCGTCACTAGATCTAGATAAGTTACACAGGTACCATCTGGTTTTCATCTGCATTTGAGACATTACATGTGTTTAGGCTCTTTTTTTATTTTCTTATAGAGTGGAGCTTCATAAATATTAGAGAAGAGCCCAACAGGGATCATTCCAGGGAGCGTGTGATCTCTGGATTTGCTTGAACCCTTCCTAGTTCAGTAATCCCCTTGGTGGCAGTGTTGTCTTCGGGTTTTTCTGGCTAGATGAGGAGACAGAGTCATGTGCTACGTTTATGTTGTCATCACCTGGTAATTTCACAGGGATGCAGGAAAAAAGTTCTGTTGAAAATTAACATTTGTACTCCTATTATGATAGTTGAGTTAAAATATCAACGTGTCTGCTTTTTGGAAAAAGTCAGCAAATGCACTGACAGTTTGGATTAGAGTGTGTTTACAAGACTGCTAGAAACAGCTAAAAGGTAAATACTGAATGTTTAAAAACAGATGTTTAAAATTTCATTAAATATCATGAAAATTATTTTGTACTAAAGGACTATGAAAAATAGTCTTAGCTAAACAGAATTGTCTCGTTAGCATTATAGTAAAGTTGGACGTTAAAAATATGAGCATTTCAGATTAGATAATAGTTCATAGAAGACAGACAGTTTTTAAATCATGCTTTTAGAATATTTGTTCAACGTTCAAATTCTGAGATTTTTAATGGAATTTAAAAACTTCTTCCTTTGCCGTGCTTAAAACCTATTCTGTTATGTTTGTGCATCTTGGTTTGGAAATCCTCTTTGCTTCTGAGATGCAATAAATCCTCTTTGCTACATGATGTAGTGAAAAGGCCATCCTGGGAGGAATGGTTTAGAAAAGGAGAGTGGTGAGAACAGTTGTACAACTCTATGCCATCAATGTCACTAAATGGTACATGTGGAAACGGTTACATTGGTGTGTGGTTTGCTATGTATAGTCTCAACAACGACAAAAAGCCATAAGGTGCTACTTCATACCTATAAGGATGCTAAAATAAAAAAATACAATACGAAAAAAACAAGCCTCCACACACACAAAGAAAGAAAAGACCATTATGTTTCTTTCAAAACCTTAAAGCATTGAATCCTCTACAAATATTTTCTTTTATTTTTTTAGAGAACTTTTTTCAAAGAAACTTTTTATCTTGATGATAAAATAAATATACATTCATTGTAGAAAATTATTTTCAATATCAAAGAATACAAAAAATGATTCATGAGGCCACAAAGCAGTGTAGTTCATGGTCAGGTGAGGCTTGGAACCAACATTTAGGAAAAGAGTGGCTAAATCTCTCCCTCCTATTGGGGAAATTCTGGACTCAAAGGACAGCCAAGTGGAAGTGGACAGGCAGATAGACAGACAGGTGGGGCCTTTCCTCTGCATTCCCCTACACTGCTCCTACCCCAGTTTTGTACCGATGTCTTATACTTCCCCTACCCCAGGCTGAGACAGCTGACGAAACCCGCCCCCCTCAGATTGTTGTTGTAAGTGCCATAAGGTCGGTTACGACTCATAGTGACCCTGTGTAGGTTTTACGAGGAGCAGTTATTGGGTTGGAATTGCCTACCTTGTGGTTCGTAGTCCAGTGCTGATTCTACAGTGCCACATTGCCAATAGCAGAATAACATTTTGTAACTACTGTTGTTGTGATGTGCCGTGGAGTTGGATCCGACTCATAGCGACCCTGTACAGGGTTTCCGAGGCTGTAAATCTTTACGGGAGCAGAAAGCCTCATCTTTCTCCTGCGGGACAGTGGGTAGTTTCAAACTGCTGACCTTGAGGTTCGCAGCCTGATTCTTAACCACTATGCTACCAGTACTCCTTGTTAAAGCACCTGAAATTCCACTATTAATATTTTGCTGTATGTTTTACTAGTTATTTTAAATCTATAGATTTAAAACATACAGCAAAATATTAATAGTGGAATTTCAGGGGGTTTAAAAGCAATTTTCTCTTTGCTTCTCTGTATTTCCTGATTTTCAGCACAGTTTTCCTGCTGTTTGGTGCCATAGAGTCATTTCTGTCTCATAGCTACTCTGTGCACAGCAGAACAAAAACAATGCCTAGTCCTGTGCCGCCCTCACAGCCCACTCAGCACAGTTGTTGTTGTTGTTGTTGTTAAGTGCCATGCAGTCAGTTTTAACTCATAGCAACGCTGTCCAGGGTTTCTAATGAGTGGCTGGGGGGTTTGAAACACTGACCTTGAGGTGTAAACCGACCTAAAGGGCCACCACAGGACTCCCTTCAGCACAGTAACAGAGCCTGGGGCTCCTGCCGTGTTCCTGGTTTAATCTTTTCTTTAGGATTTTTGGAAGAACAGTGTTGATTTAGTAAATGAATAGACTGACTGGGAGATACATGGAATTATTTAAACTTTAAAGGGTGACATTGCAAAACAGGCATCATTTTACTGAACTGTACATAATATTAACTACTTTAGGAACACAATTTGGGAGCTGCTCTGTCTTTCATTAACAGGATGACATTGGAAAGCTGAAAAGGGGTCTTCTTGGTTCAAAGTATTGTACAAATCGCTAATCTGGCAATGATGCTGGGATTTAAATTGTCTAGGATTTCATGAGATTTTAGATTTTAAATAGTTTGCCACAAAGTATTTTTGATGTAACAATAGTAGATGCTAACAGCTGGCTTTTGAGCAGCTTAACGCATGTATGTGCTTAGGTTACAGTTTGTGTATTTTCGTATGTGTGTTTTCTGTTAATGCAATGCTGCTCTTCAGTAGCAGATCATGTCCAGGCTTTAACCCCCAGCCCCAGCCCCATTCTGTTTCCTCCTCCTCCTCATGGATATTAACCTCTGGTGTGAAGATATGAGGAATGCTAGAAAGCAGCTGGAGCTCCTGTTTTACCTGTTGTTTACAAGGAATTATGTGGATGTATTTGTATGTAAAGTGTTTGTCTTGATGGTGCCCTTAGGTTTTCTGCATTTTTTTCCCCATTCTTTTTTCTGATCGGTACTCTGACAGATTAGTATTGAGAGATAAGTGTTCACTATTGCTAGTTCTGTCTGGCATGGATTCAGTTCTACTTCTTGCCCTTCCAGTATGATAGCTGTGTATGTATGACATGTTAATATTAAGTGTCTGTATTTCTATTTGCTGTTTTTGCGTGGTTTCTTTTTCTTTTTCATTTATCTTGTCAGTTTGTTCTTATAGTGTCTTCCTGAATTCTTTTACAATTTTGTTTGTGTTTTCCTTGATTTTGTTTGTGGTTTACTTGATCTTTCTCTCAATCCATCTGTTGTTGTTGTTCAGTGCCACTGAGTTGGTGCCAATGCATAGTTAACCCTGCATGGGGTTTCGGAGGAGCGGCTGGTGAATTTGAACCACTGACCTTGTGGTTCAAACTGCCCTTGCAGTGCAGCTTATTATCCCACAGTGCCACACCGGGACTCCCTCAATTCATTAAAGGTCCCCAAATATCAGTCTTGTTGTTGCTGTTGTAAGTGCCATCAAGTTGGTTCTGACTCATAGTGACCAGGTATAATGTTTCCAAGGAGCAGCTGGTGAGTTTAAACCACTGGCCTCGTTCAAACTGACCTTGTGGTCCAATGTTTATTCTACAGCACCGCACCAAGAAAAATAGAAGTCTTGGTGTGGTGCTGGAGGTTAATGCACTGGACTGCAAGGTTGGTTTGAACAGCAAGGTCAGAGGTTCAAGCTCACCAGCCGCTCCTTGGAAACCTTATACAGGATGGCTATGGTTCGGAACTAACTCAACGGCACTTAACAACAACAACACCAAAAATCTTTTAGATTCCTTAAAAGGTAGTTCCAATGCCATTTTGTCATAAGGAAGGCTTTCTGGCTTTGTATTTGTGTCATTTGTTTGAACCAGCTAGTCTTGTTTCTTTGTGTGGTCTGTAGTTGTCTGCTGTCTCAGAGACATTATATTAGTATTCAACTGGTGATTGTATGTTTTGCCCAGGTTCTTTGTTTTGTTTTTCCTATATCGGTAGGAGTGCTTCGCTGCCTGCTAGCTTGGTAATGCTTGGGTGCTCACCCATCTCCTAGTGGGTGTCATCGAGGATGGGCGTGTGTGCACAGTTCTCTGTTCATGTAGAGCAGTGAAGGATGGGCTGTGGTGGTGTTAGCCATTGTTTGTTGTTGGTCATGTGGTACAGGTATGGGTGGGGACCCTCACCCAGTGAGTGGGGCTTCAGGAGGTATGGGTGTGGTGGGCTAGTGTGTGCACAATTATTTTTTGGCCACCAGCTACTGCTGTGGATGCCAGTACAACCCTGCGCAAGCAGGTTGTTTCCCTGATCAGAATGCTGCCTGTAAAAACTCAGAATGTCTGTGCTGGATCAGGACAGTTAAAAATCCACTGTGCCGTTTGTCTCCTTGTTGGCTGTATTATTAGTTTCTTCTTCTAGTCTGTAGTCATTCCATTTCGTTATCCCCTCCTTTGAAACTCTGGGTTCCAGGATTATTATTCCACCTTTTTCATTTGGTTTCTTGTGTCTTTGTTATAGAGGGACTGTGTAGCTTGCCTGCCTAGTCTGCCATCTTGCCGGAAGTCTGTACCTTAACAGTTTAATATGATGTTGCTATAACAGCAACATCACAAGTGGGTGGTTTTAACAAACAGAAATGAGTGCCAGTCCCAAGGGAAGATTCCCCTTTTTCTGTAGGCTCTGGGGAAAAGACCTTATCTCTTTTCAGTATCTGTAGGCTTAGCATCCTTGGAGCTCTCCAAGGCATCAGTCTTCCCCTGAAGCTAGGACCTTCATAGTGCAGGGATTCCAGTCCAAAGGATGTACTCACTCCTGGCTTTTCTTTCTTGGTAACAGGTCCCTCTTTGTCTGCCCAATGCTATCTCCTTTTGTTGTTGTTGTTGTTAAGTGTCATCAAGTTGATCTGACTCATAGTGACCCTGCATAGGTTTTACAAAGAGTGGCTGGTAGGTTTGAACCACCAAACTTACAGTTAGCTGTCCAGTACTTATCATAACTACTACTCCATACCCTGAACTTCTTTCTCCTTTTATTTCTTGCAAAATAGGTGTTGCAGGCCACCCCCCACCCCCCCCCAGGAAATTCCCTTACATGGTTCAGGGTTGTGATGGGGTTGAGGGTACTGCAGCCCACCCTTAATCCTCTTATTGGGTCATAACATCAGATCTCATCAGGGGAATCATCACATGACTGCCACATGACATCATCACATACTTGCCAAATCAGAGAATCATGACCCAGCCAAGACTCATGTTTGTAACCTGGAGACTGCCCATAAACCACTTACCTGTAGTATTGATTTGTGTGTCTGTGAGATTTTGCAGTGAATTATGGAAGCTGAAGATGAAGGGAGAGTACTGAAGAGACAGGGCATAGTTAATTTTAAAGATGATGGAGTGGTAAATTGGACATTTGGGTGGGGCATCATTAGCCTCCGTTTTATAGGAACCAGCCGTGTGCTGATTCTTATAAAAGAAATTATTCATTTGCTCTATTTAAACTTCTTTTGGGGATCTAATATAAACATTTATTTCCCAGGATGTGCTCTGCTCACATTCCTCCAATTTCACAGTTCACAGAATCTCCTTGACTGCCTCGCATGCTACAATACACTTCTTAAACATATAAGCAAATAGTTATTCATTGTTAATACTGAGCACCATGGAGATATGGTGGACTTTTCCTTAAGGGGTTTGCTCACAGAAGGGAGAGCAATATTAGCAGTACAGGCAAAGTGTTTATCAGGATTGCTGCAGTTCATGTATCTGTAAAGGGTTCTTATACTATCACTAACTGTCATTGTTGTTGTTAAGTGCCATTGAGTCGGTTCCAACCCATAGTGACCCTGTATAGGGTTTCCGAGGAGCAGCTGGTGAGCTTGAACCGCCGACCTTGCAGTTCAACCAGCTTTGCAGTCTGGCGCATTAGCCCACAGTGCCACACCAGGACTCCATTACATCACTAATTACATCTCTCTAAAATCTCAGTGGTAGGCATCTCTTTTTTCCAACCATGACAACCAGTGTTTCCAGCTCACTTTCTGTAGTACAACAATTATTTGGCCCCATCAGGACCTCTGGTGGCTCATTCACGTTTTTCTTTTCCATATCACCTCATTCCTTCACTTGCTCACAGTTCTGATTTCTTCTTACTTGGCTTAAATCTATAGCCGATCATTATAGTCATGGCGCTCAATAGACCTTCAACTCCCTTACCCCTATTCTCCTCCTTACCTCTCCAACAAAGTCCACCTCTCAGTTTCCAAGCCATCTATCTACCCCTGAGCAGCTGCCAGGCCATGCCTGAAGAACTGTCTTGATTAAAATTCATGTTTACAACTCGTTAACCATTACTTCATTTAACTTTTGAAAAATACATTAATATATAACCTTAAAGTTTTTATTTTATTAACCAAGTTTATAATTGAAATCAAGTTTATAATTGAAAAGAGTTGTTCACTGGTCATTTTGCATTAACTAACCTTAAATGTCCTGGTGTGGTACCTTGGGTGAATGTGCTGGACTGCAAGGTCAGGTTAAACCTAAAGGTCGGCGGTTCAAGCTCACCAACCGCTCCTTGGAAGGCCTATACAGGGTTGCTGTGAGTCTGAACCAATTCAACAGCACTTAACAACAACTTTAAATGTTTGCTTTGACCCTCCTGCTAAATGTTTTCAGCCTTGGATGTTGAAGCTGGGGTACTTGCATGTAGCAGGAATAGCCAACAGTGTTGTTGTTGGTGGTGGTTGCTGTCAAGTCGGTTCCACTCATAGGAACCCTGTGCACAACAGAATGCATGGTGCTGCCACTGTGCCAATCCATCTCATTAAAGGTCTTCCTCTTTTTCACTGACCCTTCTACTTTACCCAACATGATGTCTTTCTCCAGGGACTGGTCCCTCCTGATAACATGTCCAAAGTATGAGAGACAAAAGTCTTGTCATCCTGGCTTCTGTCTTCCTGGAGCATTCTGGCTGTACTTCTTCCAACACAGATTTATTCTTCTGGAAATTCATGGTACTTTAATATTCTCCTCCAACACCATAACTCAAATGCATAAATTCTATTTCAGTCTTCCTTATTCATTGTCCAACTTTCACAGGCATATGAGACAATTGAAAATACCATGGCTTGGGTCAGGCGCACCTTAGTTTTCAAGTTGGTATCTTTGCTCTTGAAAACTTCCAAGAGATTTTTTGCAGCAGATGGGTCTTGACTGCTGTTTCCATCAGTATTGATTGTGGATCCGAGGAAAATGAAGTCTTCAACAACATCAGTAGTTTTTTCCATTTATCATGATGTTATTTATTGGTATAGCCATGAGAATTTTTTTTTCCTTTATATTGTTGTACAATCCATACTGAAGGCTGTACTTTTTTGTTTTTTTAAACTTCATCAGTAAGTATTTTAACTCCTCTTTACTTTCAGCAAGCAAGGTTGCATCATCTGCATATTGCAGGTTGTTAAAAAGTCTTCCTCCAAATCGTAGTGCCACCTTCTTCTTCATGTAATCCAGCTCCCCAGATTATGACTCAACATACAGATTCAATTGTTGTTGTTGTTATGTGCCATGGAGTCGGTTCTGATTCATAGCGACCCTGTACAGGGTTTCCGAGGCTGTAAATCTTTACGGGAGCAGAAAGCCTCATCTTTCTCCTGTGGAACAGCTGGTAGTTTCGAACTGCTGACCTTGCAGTTCATAGCCCAATTCGTAACCACTACACTACCAGAGCTCCTTATAAGCAGATTCAATAAGCGAGGGTAAAGAATACAACCCTGGGGCACATCTTTCCTGATTTTAAACCATTCGGTGTTCCCTTGTTCTGTTCAACTACTAACTCTTGTTCTACGTACAGTTTCCTACGAGCACAGTTAAATGTTCTGGAATACCCATTCTTTGCAGTGTCATCCATAGCTTGTCATGGTCCACACAATTGAAAGCTTTTGTGTAGTCAACAAATCATAAGTAAACACAGTTCTGATATTCTCTGCTTTCAGCTAAGATTCATCCAACATCAGCAGTGATAGTCCTCATTCCATGTCCTCTTCTGATTTTGGCTTGAATTTCTGGCAATTCCCTAGATGTACTGTTGCAGCGATTTTTAAATTATCTTCATCAAAATTTTACTCACATGTGATATGAATGATATTGCTCAATGATTTCCATACTCTGTTGGGTCACCTCTCTTTGAAATGGGCACAAATACAGATCTCTTCCAATCAGTTGTATTTCAACTTTCTTGACATAGATGAATGAGCGCATCCAATGCTGTGTCAGTTTGTCGAAAGATTTCAACTTGTATTCTGTCATATTCTTCTTGAATTTGTTGTTCCCGGAATAGTAAACCACATAACTGTCAGATTTAAAATGGCCAATACCAGTCCATTTCAGGTCCCTAATGTCTAAGAGGTGTGGCACTGTGAGTTAATGCACTGGACAGCAAAGTTGATTTGGACCACAAGGTTGGTAGTTCAAGCTCATCAGCCGCCTCAATGGTACTTAACAACAACTACAATATCTAAGAGTCCAGGTTTGGTGCTGTAGGATAACCACTGGACTGCTTGCCTCAAGGTCAGCAGTTCAAACCCACCAGTTGCTTTTAGGAAATCCTCTGCAGAGTCATTTTGAGTTGAAACTGACTCCACAGCACTTAACAACAGTATCTAGGATATCGATTTTCATGTGTTCCATTTCATCTTTGACAACTCCTAATATTCCTAGATTCATACTTCATACATTGCATATTCAGATTATTAATGTGATGTTTCCAGTTATTTCTACTCATATTTAGTTGTGCCCCATCAGCAAACGAAGGTCCATTTGCATCATTATGGTCCACTCTACTTTGAGGTGGTATCTCTTCCCTAGTCATATGTTGAGTATCTTCCTGGACTATATCTGACAGTGGTCCACCACTTTTCAGTGGCTAAATATTCAGAGGGTATTTATGGAAATGTGTGTACAAACTAAATTACTTAAAAATAAAGCTTTATAATGAAGTTGGTTGATAAACAAAATTGTCTTTTCATAATTGTTTATATTGCATGTATGTTAACTGCTGGACATATGTTTGTTGCCCTTGCCTAAAACTTAAAGGCTTTAGAGGCTAGTGGGAAACTCCCCTTTTCTGACTGGTCCCTCTAGGGGACAGGTGTCTGGTCACACCTGTGTTATGTTGTTGTTGTTAAGTGCCATCGAGTTGGTTTCTACCTATAGCAACCCTGCACAGGATTTCCTAGAAGCAGCTGGTGAGCTTGAACTCTCAACCTTGCAGTTCATATGGACCTTTGCAGCCCACAGCGCCATGATGGTTGTATGCAAATTAGCAAACCTGATCATGTTGATTCTAGAGGTAGTACTTTCTTCTCTTTACCCATCTGTATGTAAATTAGATTTGTCAATTAAAACGTCAAACAAAACCTGATGCCATCGATGTGATTCCAATTTACTGAAACACCCTCTGGGACAAGGTAGAACCACCCCATCGGATTTGCAAAGCTGAAATCTTTACAGAAGCAGATTGCCACATTTTTTTCCTGCTGAGCTACTGGTGAGCCTTAACTGCTACCTTTTGTTTAGCAGACAAGCACTTAACCAATGTGCCACCAGGGCTCCTGTTAATCAGACAACCCTAATGGATTGATGCTGATTAGATGTACTGACTTCCTCAGTGTAGGGGTACTGATAAGAATATACTAATGCTCATCATCCAGAATAAAGCCAGGGGCAACCTGTGGAACAGATCACCAGTTGTTCATTTGAAAATTCAGGATGAAGCTGAAGAAAGTTAAAGCAAGTCCACAACAGTCAAAATATGACCTTGAATACGTTCCACCTGAATTGTAGAGACTTTCCCAAGAACAGATTTGATGCGTTGTGGGATGACATCAAGAACATCATCCATAAAAAAAAGTAAATGTTGCTGTTGTTAACTGCCATTGAGTCAGTTCCAACTCATAGTGACACTGTATATATAGCACTGTACAGGGTTTCTGAGGAGCAGCTGGTAGGTTTGAACTACTGACCTTGTGGTTTGCAGTATAGTGCTAATCCTACAGCACCACACCAGGAGTCCCAAAGAAAGCAAATGGAGGTAATTAAAAAGACAGGAAAGAAAGAAAATATTAAAGTAGATGTGAGAAGACACTCTGAAACTTGCTCTTGAATGTAAAGAAGTTAAAGCGACTGAAAGAAAGGATAAAAAGAGCTGAAGATAAAATTTTGAAGGGCAATTTGAGAAGACAGAGTAAAGTTAAATTATAATGAAATGTACAAAGATCTGGAATTAGAAAACCGAAAGGGAAGACCAGGCTCAATATTTCTCCAGTTGAAAGAACTGAAGAAAATTTTCTAGACTTGGGTCTTTGAATTTTTTTCTGTTTTAAATGTTTTATTGTGAATTATGTGATAATTTACATGGGAGAACATTAGCTTTACATTCATGCTATTGTGTATTGTTTCACTGCCATGGTTACAATCCCCTCCATGCATCATCAAACAAGCAAAGGATATACCCTGCAAGCCTGCCCCTGGTCATCAGCACACAGCCTCCTCCCTCTCTGGGTTTAGAGCCCCCAGCCGCTCCATCGCTCCACGTCATCCTCTCTGCCTCCATCTCTGGCGTCACAGTTACTCTGGGTAGGGTCCCACAATCTGCTTTTCTCCCTTAATGGTCTCAGGGACCTCCACTTCTGGACTGCAAAATCAATCACTCCCCTCCTTTTGCTACAAAAACGTCTACCTTTACATTTCCAAACCTCACAGTCAGTCCTGATAACAATTATTCACTATTGTACCACAAGAGACCTATCCCCATCTCCTTTCAT
>NW_006408767.1:2300344-2316214 GCF_000296735.1 Chrysochloris asiatica | reverse complement strand
GGTCAAGTTCATCAAATTGTATCAGATTACTCTTTTTTCCTTCTTCTTTCTTCTTCTAGTTGAGCTCTGATCATCCAGTCATTGAAGCCAGGTCAAGTGGGTATTATCGGCAAGTGTTGGTGTTCTTATGCATATGCCCTCCCTTCTTATCCAGCTGGACGCTTCATTCTCCACTCTAGTCTTCTGTAGCTATGTCTTTGATTTATTTTTTAACTTTTTTTGTGCTCAAAGAATATGGTCTGCCTGAGGCAAATTCTTTGATCCCACAAGGCACACTTCTTAATTAAGAGTTTACTTTTGCTCTGCCCTATCTGGGACCATTCTTCCCCAGATATTTGCAGTGCTCATGGCTTTACTGCATTCAGGTGTTAGCTCACATGCCACCTCAGTGAGGCCTTCCCCATCCAACATTTCATGTCCCGTCTTCTATTGCCCTTTCCCTGATATATTTTTCTCCTCAGCATATATCACTTTCAGTTATGTTATCAAATAGAAGGTTTGTCTTTGTTATCTAAAGCTGCTACGACAGAAATAACCACAAGTGGATGGTTTTAAGGAACAGAAATTTATTTTCTCCAACTTCCCCCTAAAACCCACTGCCATCCAATTAGTTCCGTCTCCTAGCAACCCTATGTAGAGTTTCCCAAGCTGTTGGTTTTTTTGGGGGAGCAGAAAGTCTCCTCTCCTCCCAAGCTAGAGTTTGGATTCAGGGTGCCAACTCAGGGCAAGCCTCTCTCTGTCAGTCCCCGGGAAGGTTCTGTCCTTAGGTTCTTTGGCAGTCATTTGTTTTGTAACTCCTCTCCATTTGTACCCCTGTGCTTGCTCCATCTGCTCCTTTATGTCTCAAAAGAGATTGATTTAAGACACATCCAACACTAATACTGCCTCATTAACATAGCAAAGAAATGCATTCCCAGATGGAATTATAATCAATCAGGCTGCTAACCTCAAAGTCAGCAGTTTGGAAACTACCAGCTTTTCCAAGGGAGAAAGATGAGACTTTCTCCTCCCGTAAAGACTTACAGCCTCGGAAACCCTGTGCAGGTTTGCTATGAATCAGAACCAACTCCACGGCACTTAACAACAAAACCCATTGCTGTGGAATCAATTCTGATTCATGGAGGCTCTCTGGAACATGATTGTTAAGTGCAGTCCACTCGTAGCAACCCTGCATAGTGTTTCTAAGTAGGGCCTGGTGGGCTTGAATCACTGATCTTGCAGTTCACACAGCTTTGCAGTCTGGCGCATTAACCCACAGTGTCACACCAGGACTCCTAGGATATTGTTGTTGTTGTTGTTAAGTGCCATTGAGTTAGTTCTGACACATAGTGACCCTGTATAGGGTTTCCAAGGAGCAGCTGGTGAGCTTGAACCACCAACCTTATAGTTCAAAGAGTTTTGCAGTCTGGTGCATTAACCCACAGCGTCACACCAGGACTCCTAGGATGTTGTTGTTGTTGTTGTTAAGTGCCATTGAGTTGGTTCTGACCCATAGTGACCCTGTGTAGGGTTTCCAAGGAGCAGCTGGTGAGCTTGAACCACCAACCTTATAGTTCAAAGAGTTTTGCAGTCTGGTGCATTAACCCACAGCGTCACACCAGGACTCCTAGGATGTTGTTGTTAAGTGCCATTGAGTTAGTTCTGACACATAGTGACCCTGTATAGGGTTTCCAAGGAGCAGCTGGTGAGCTTGAACCACCAACCTTATAGTTCAAAGAGTTTTGCAGTCTGGCGCATTAACCCACAGTGTCACACCAGGACTCCTAGGATGTTGTTGTTGTTAAGTGCCATTGAGTTGGTTCTGACCCATAGTGACCCTGTATAGGGTTTCCAAGGAGCAGCTGGTGAGCTTGAACCACCAACCTTATAGTTCAAAGAGTTTTGCAGTCTGGCGCATTAACCCACAGCGTCACACCAGGACTCCTAGGATGTTGTTGTTGTTGTTGTTAAGTGCCATTGAGTTGGTTCTGACCCATAGCGACCCTGTGTAGGGTTTCCAAGGAGCAGCTGGTGAACTTGAACCTCCAACCTTGCAGTTCAAACAGCTTTGCAGTCTGGCACATGTAGCCCACAGCACCACACCAGGCCTGGGCACTGCCCTAATGGGTTCTAAGTGGAAACCTCTACAGAAGCTGACTGCCACAACTTTCTCTCAGGGAGCGGCTCTGTGCTCACATTGCCACCTTTTGATCAGCAGCCAAGCATTTAACCACTGAGTCACCAGGGTTTCTTACCGTAGGCACAGAGTTTAGGGTTTATAGCACATCATTTGGGGACATAGAATTCAACTCATAACAAGCTTCTACCAGACTGCCACATCTCTGTCCCATGGATAAGCTCGTGGTTTGAACTGCCAACATTTTAGTTAACAGCCCAAGGCTTACTTAACCCACTGTACCACCAGGGCTCCTTGGTTTGAAGACACCAATCTATAAGTAAGCTTCTTGTTCCATCCTTGAAGAAGGGATTGGCTCCTTATGCAGAGCAACCTGTTAGTTACAGTCTGTAAGGAACAGGATTTCCTAGCCTATTAAGAAAGCAAAGCTTTCTGTTTCTGTTGTTTATTTGCTTGCTTGCTTGCCTGCCTTTTACCTACTTACCCAAGCAAATCTATTGGGAAGTTGCAATATGTCTTTCATTTGAAACCTAAAGTTTTACCTGAATGTCAGAACTCTATGCTTTCCAATTTTGCAGCTCTCGTTTTGTCTTTTCATTTACTCTGATTGGCTCTATTCATCTTGCTTAGGAACATTTTCTTCCACTGCTAATGTGTTTGTGCTTTTCTGTCCTTGAGCAAGTTTTTAACTGAAAAAGTGCCAACAATGGTCATGACAGCCTTTATTGATCCCCGAAGTTTTTTTTTGGTTGTCTGGTCATTTTCTACCTGCCTTCTGGGGTGAATTGCTGTTGGTAGGATTTTTGTTGTAGCTCTGGCTTTTTTGTTTGTTTTGTTTTAAACTTTGTTAAATTGACACAAAGTGAGATACCTAATCGTTCTTGGTTCAGGAAATTGAGCTATTTACCATCTTGCAGGCTTGTAGCCTAGAACAAGAAACAACAGGCTAGTAGCAGAACCTTTCACAAAACACTATTTTTGAAATGGAACTTGATGCTTATTTTACTTTGTTTTGATGTTTTGGTGATGATGATATTTTTTTTCAATTATTTTGAATAGTTTAGAAATAGCAAGCAATTTGTAAGTACTATCTTTTTGGAGATTTCTTCTATATTCACATTACTTATATAGAGTTTCACAAGCTCAGTAGTTCAAACTGACTAGCTGTTCCTCTGAAACCCTATGCATGGTCGCTATGAGTCCGAAACAACTTGAGGGCATTTAACAACAATCACATACAGGGTTTCAGACTCCTGGTGTGGTGTTGTAGGGTAAACACAGGACTGCGAACCTCAAGGTCTGCGATTCAAACCCACCAGCTGCTTTTCAGAAACCGTATGCAGGAAAGCTATGAGTCAGAACCAACTTCACAGCGCTTAACAACAACAACATACAAGGTTTCATGGTCCTGTGACAGTTCATTGAGAACATAGTATGTATTAGGCACTTCGAAAAAAGCCTCAGAAAACTGTGTGAGGCCTGCATGAAGACCTGGTATCAGAAAGCTTAGGGGAAAGTGTAGGATAAGCACTGGACTGCAAGATTGGTTTGAACTGCAAGGTTGTTGGTTCAAACTCACAAGCCGCGCCTCGGAAACCCTATACAAGGTCGCTGTCAATTGGAACCAACTGCGCAGCACTTAACAACAACAACAACAATGCCATACTTCTTGCCCTGCTTAATAGAGAAGTGTCAGGAGAGGCAAACAAGTATTTAAACTCTTTTCATTATAAATTTAAAATGTAACCATTAAATCTAGAATAGGCACTTATGGTAATACAGAAATGGCTACAATGACAGAATTTCCAGAGGTTCAAGCCGGATTCAGAAGAGGCCATGGAATGAGGGATATCATTGCTGATATCCAGTGGATCTTGGCAGACAGCAGAGAATACCAGAAATATGTTTACCTGTGCTTTATTGATTACACAGAGGCTTTTGATTGTGTGGATCATGACAAGCTATGGACAACATTGCGAAGTATGAGTATTTCAGAACACTTAAATTGTGCTCATGAGGAATCTGTACCTGGACCAAGAGGGAGCTGTTCGAACAGAACATGGGAACACTGAATGTTTTAAAATTAAGAAAGGTGTGTGACAAGGTTGTATTCTTTCACCATACTTATTCAACCTGTAAACTGAGCAAATAATCTAAGAATCTGGGTTCTATGAAGAAAAATGTGGCATCAGGATTGGAGGAAGACTCATTAACAACCAGAGATATGTAGATGATACGATCTTGTTTGCTGAAAGTGAAGAGGCTTAAAACATTTGCTGATGAAGATCAAAGAGCACAGCATTTGGTATGGATTACATCTCAACATAAAGAAAATAAAAATCCTCACCACTGGACCAATAAACAACATTCTTATCAATGGAGAAAAGATTGAAGTTGTCAAGGACTTCATTCTTCTTGGATCAACTATCAATACTCACGGAAGCAGCAGTCAAGAATTCAAATGATATATTGCATTAGGCAAATGTGCTGCACAAGACCTTTATAAAATGTTGAAGAGCAAAGATGTCAGCTTGAGGACTAAGGTGCACCTGACCCAAGTCATTGTATTTTCAATAACCTCATATGCATGCGAAAGCTTATCCAGCTGAATAAAGAAGACTGTAGAATTGATGCTTTTGAGTTATGGTGTTGGAGAATACTGAAAGTGATGCTTTTGAGTTATGGTGTTGGAAGAGAATACTGAAAGTGCCATGGTTGCCAAAAGAACCAACAGATCCGTTTTGGAAGAAGTGCAGCCAGAGTGCTCCTTGGAGGCCAATATGGCCAAATTTCATCTCTCATACTTTGGACATACTGTCAGGAGGGACCAGTCACTGGAGAAGGATATTATGTTTGGTAAGGTGGAGGGTCAGAGACAAAGAGTAAGACCCCCAATGAGATGGATTGGCCAAGTGGCATCAATGGACTCAAGCGTGGCAACAGTGGTGAGTCTGGCCCAGGATCGGGCAGTGTTTCATTCTGCTGTGCATAAGGTCGCTATGAGTCGGTTCCAACTCAATGGCACCTAACAACAACAACAACAGGCACTTGTTGTTAAGTGCCATCCCCACCTTGGATACGGTCTCCAAGACTATAAATCTTTTCGGGAGTAGTAGCTGTATCTTTCTCTTGAGAAGCAGCTGGTAGACCCAAACCGTTGACCTTGTGGTTCGAAGTCCAGTGTTTATTATACAGGGCTACTGTGCTCCCTAGAATAGGCACTGTTATTGCTATTGTTAGGTGTCATTGAGTTGGTTCCGATCCATAGTGATCTTATACACAACAGAACAAAACTGCCCAGTCCTGTACTAGCCTCACAGTTGTTGTTAAGCTTGAGCCCATTGCTGCTGCCACTGTGGCAGTGTATCTCGTTGGGGTCTTCTGGTTTTTGCTGACCCTCCACTTTACCTTCTCCAGGGACTGGTCCCTCCTAATAATGTGTCTGAAGCATAAGAGACTAAGCCTAGTAATCTGGTGTCTAAGGAGCATTCTGGTTGTACTTCTTCCAACACAAATTTGTTTCTTCTTCTGGCAGTCCATGATACTTTTAATATTCTTCTCCAACACTACACCTCAAATGCATCAATTCTATGATCTTCCTTATTCACTGTCCAAGTGTCACATGCATATAAGACTATTGAAAATAAGGTCAGGCACACTTTAGTCCTCAAACTGATGTCTTTGCTTTTGAACACTTTAAAGAGATCTTATGTAGCAGATTTGCCTAATGCAGTACATCATTTGATTTTCTGACTGCTGTTTTCATGAGTGTTGATGGTGGGTCCTAGCCAAAATCAAGTTTTTGACAGCTTCAATCTTTTGCCCATTTATCATGATGTTATTTATTGATCTAGTATTGAGAATTTTTGCCTTCTTTAAGTTGAGGTGCAATCCATACTGATGGCTGTGGTCTTTGATCTTTATCACTAAGTATTTTAAGTCCTTTTCGGTTTTAGCAAGCAAGGTTGTATTATCTGTGTATCTCAGGTTGCTAATGAGTCTTTTTCCAATCCTGATGCCATGTTGTTCTTCTAATAATCCAGTTTCTTAGATATTTGCTCAGCATACAGATTCAATAGGTATGGTGAAAAAATGCAACCATGGTGCATACCATTCCTAATTTTAGAATAGGCACTGGGGCAGGTTTGATCTTGGTTTGGAAATAGAATTTTTTTTTTCAAGCTGCTTTTTTTTTTTTTTTTAATTGTGACTTGAGTGAAGGTTCACAGAGCAGATCATCAGTTTTGCATTCAATAAATCATAGACTTCATTTCTTCTCAATGAGTGCAGTCCCCTCAGTGTAATAATCAGTTAATCTACTGCATTTGTGTTTCCCTTCCTCCTTTTACAACCCTTCTGAATTTTGCCTTAGGTAACTGCTTCCCTTTTGATCTTGAATGGTTGACATTCCCTGATGTGCATACCCCCCTAGTGCTGTGGCACTCTCCCCCCTCCTCCCCATTGATCTCACTACTGCTTAGCTGAAATTGAGCAATGAGGGTGAGTTCAGTTCCAGGCCTAAAGGTTTCCTTCAGTCTCTTTCTGACCAGTAAGTCTGATCTTTTTATAATTTTGAGTTTTGTTTCACATTTTCTCTTTTCTCCCACTCTATCCAAAACTTTCGATTGTGATGCCTTTCAGAACCGTTAGTAGTGATAGCCAAGCACCATGTGTTTCTTCTGATCTCCGGGTTGTGGAGACTGATGTTCATGTGTTCCATTAGTTCACTGATGGGTTTCATCATTCTTCTTTCCTCCATGTAGGGAGAGACCAATAGTTGCACCTTAGATGGCTGCTCATGATTTTTAAGATCCCAGTAGCTACTCCCTAAAGTAGGATGTCTTTGTGGACTGTTATGCCAGTTGATCATGTTGTGCCTCAAGACTGTAGGTCTGAGCCCCTAGACCCAGCAACTCATACCCTCAAGGTGTTTGATAATGTCTAAGAAGTTTTCCTAATTTTGCTCCTTGTTTGTTTCACCACATTATTGAGCATGTTTGTAGTAAAGGTACCCATGTACACAGATCCTCTGTCAAATCTTTGTTTGTGGATATACTACTGTCCTCCCATTCAGCCAGTGTATCCATCTATGTATCTGTCCGTAGGTCACTGTGATAAGCAGGGTTGTGTATGTAGCAGTATTTACCTCTGTTCTCTTTAACTCTTGAGCTCCTCCCTGTGTTTTCCCCTGCCTTCATCATTCTTCTGCCAACTTCCTTCTTGTTGCCTTCCCTGTTATCCAAGTTAACACATGTCTACCCTCTAGCTGGAGTCCTGGTTTGGTGCTGTATGATGATCACTGGATTACTAACTGTAAGGTCAGCAGTTCAAACCCACCACCTGCCCCTTAGAAGTCTCGTACAAGGTCAGTGTGACTCACAATCAACTTGATAACACTTAACAACAATAACCACCATGATGCTGTGGGTTAAGACACTGGACTGCAAAGTAGGTTTGAATCACAAGGTTGGTGGTTCAAGCTCACTAGCTGCTTCTCGGAACCCTATACAGGGTTGCTATGGGTCGGAACCGACTTGACAACACTTACCAACAACAACAGCCAGTGAATGGAGTCCTGGTGTGGCGCTACGGGATAATGCACTGGACCGCAAAGTCAGTTTGAACTGCAAATTCACCAGCCACTCTTCAGAAACCCTATACAGGATCACTATGAGTCAGAACGGAGTCAGTGACACTTGGGAACAACAACGAGTCAGAAGTGACTCGTTAGCACTTAACACCAACAGCCAGTGAATGATCTCCTTGCTGTCCCACCCTGGTAGCTATCAAAGAATGTTTCTTTTAGTATGAAAACCTTTTCTTGACTTCCTACAATGATGGTCTCATTCAACATTTGCCCCTTTGTGATTTATTAATTTCATCCAGCATAATTAACTCCAGATTCATCCATGTTATGTTATGAGATGTTCAAGCTGCTTTTTTTAAAGAACAAAGTGAAGGTTTGCTGACAAGATCATCAGCTTTATGTTCAGCAAATTACATATTTTGTTCCATCTCAATGATTAAAATCCCCTCCCTGCAACAATAGTTGTCCGACTTCCTCCCTGTGTCTTCCCATTTGCAGCAAAAATATTTGATGTGCACATATAAAACAAAAAAAATATATATATATTCAGTTAAATGCCCAAAGGGCACTCACATTCTGCAAGCCAGTGTCCTGTCTGCCAACATAGCTCCTGACTCAGTCCGAGGGCCTCGAGCCCGCCTTATTGTCCCGGTGCCACTGTCTGCCACTGTCTCTGATGCAGTCACTGTTCTAGGTAGGGCTCTCATGTCCACTCATGTGTTTCCTTCTTCATAGTTCTGGAATCATCTATTCTTGAAACGAAAGATTAATTACTCCCCTTTTAGTTACCCATCTTCTACAGTTATAGTTGTGACAATCAGAATTAGTACTGCTAACTCTCACTCACAATTAAATCATAAAATCACATCACCATCAGCCCCCATACCCTTCACCAGCTCCATCTAGAACACAAGTTGCTTATTTTTAAGAACAGATTTTGAAATCTTGAGTTCAGAAAAGAATTTTTTGACTTTAGATTTGAAAGGGACCTTAGATCTACCATCACAATACACATATCATATGTATTTTCCTCAAGAAAAGTTAAACCTGAAAAAAATTACCAAATTGAAAGCAATCCAGCACAAAGGTGAAGAAATACCCATCAACACAAGTTAACAACCATGCCAACTCTTTTGCTGCCATTGGTCAGCTGAGCACCAACACATTCGCCTATGGCTTTAATTTTTTGCCCTTTTTATTTTCAGTACTATCCAGAAATCTGTGTCTGTTTGATTCTTTGTCAAGGGCACACACAGGGTGTTAAGTAAATGATTTAGAAGTACTACTTGGAGGTTTGGAAAACTGTGAACATGAATTTGGTCGATGATTTACATGTGTAGTAAGCTATCTAACAGGTTTTTCCTTTTATTTTAGGAAACTGAAAATGGCCTTTCAGCTATGCTAGGTCTATAATGGGAAGCGTCACAGTTCGATATTTCTGTTATGGATGCCTTTTTACATCTGTGACCTGGACAGCTCTACTTTTTGTGTATTTCAACTTCAGTGAGGTGACTCAGCCACTTAAGAATGTGCCCATCAAGGGGTCTGGGCCCCATGGGCCTTTCCCCAAAAAATTCTATCCCCGGTTCACACGAGGTCCAGGTCGAGTCTTAGAACCACAGTTCAAATCAAAGAAGATGGATGACGTGATAGATAATCGTATTGAAGACCCAGAAAAAGGCAATGTGAAATTCTCTCCTGAATTGGGTAAGTTTGGTTTTTATTGGCGGCCATTTCAAAGTTTTTGATTATTGGCAGGTCAAGTTTAATTTTGCTTTCAATCATATGTTGCTCAAGGGAATTGTAAATGTGTCATTTTTTCCCCTGCCACTGCATTTTGTCTTGAATGGTGCTTAATAGCGCTTATTGCATTTCATCGCCCTAAATCATGAGGATATATCATTTTAGCATACCTTGGCAAAGCTGTATTTTATTTTGTCCAATTCTGATTTCAGTGTGAGAGCATGGAAGAAAGCAACAAGTTCTAACGAAAGGAAAACAAAAAAAGGGGAAGGAAAATGGGAGATTTTGATTGCTAGAATTATTGAGGGAAATAAGTGATTGAAAGGTAACTCAAATGTATTCAACTAATTTTGAAAGGCAGATTTAATAAAAACCAACATAAGGCAATGGGCTTAGAAATAATCTGAGACTACTTACATTCAGTAGAATTTCTATTTAAAAGAATTATGAAAGCATTGAACTATATAAAAGGAGCCCAGGTGGCACAGTGGTTAAATATTGGACTACTAACCTTAAGGTTGGCAGTTCAAACCCACCAGCTAGTTCATGGGAGAAAGCTGAGGCAGGCAGTTTGCTTCCATAAAGATTTAGAGTCTTGGAAACCCTGAAGGAGCGGTCTTCCTCAGTCCTGCAAGGTCACTGAGTTGGAATCGACTTGATGTCAGTAGGTTTGGGGGACTATATATTAAATGTAGGAGATCATTTAATCTGATCATAAAGTAGAAAATTTGCTTTTTTCTTTTAAAATTTTATTCTGTCCCATTTGGAAGTAAGAACTGACTGTGTGTCTTGGAACACTGCAATTCTAGAGGTCTCTTATAAAATTAAGCAGACTTTATTTTAAGGAATTAATGTGCCATTTTGGCTCAATTTACAATATAAAAATAGAACTTTGGTCTTGTCATAGAAGCATCCAGTAGCAAGTAATCTAAGAGTAAAAACATACAGAGAGATTTTGAGAGGTCTTTAATTACTCTCTAAGGAGCTTTTGTAGCTTAGTGGTTATGAATCGGACTGCTAACCTCAAGGTCGGCAGTTCGAAACTACCAGTTGTTCCATGGGAGAAAGATGAGGCTTTCTGCTCCCGTAAAGATTTGCAGCCTCAGAAACCCTGTGCAGAGTCACTATGAGTCGGAACCGACTCCACAGTACTTAACAACAACTTAATTACTCTCTAATATGTGAAGGTGAATGTTTTTTAAAATTACATGAGGAAACGGAAGGCAATACCTACTTCAGTTTTATAAAATACCCTTTATCTTTCCCAAATAGCCACATGTTGATAGTGGTTGTGTGCCACCAAGTTGTTCTGACTCAGGGTTTCTGAGGCTATAAATCTTTACGGAAGCAGAAAACCTCATCTTGCGCCTGCAGAGTGACTGGTAGATTTGAACTACTGACCTTGCAGTTAGCAGCCCAGCTCATAATCCACTATGCTGCCTGGGCTTCTAAAATAACCAGGTAGACATTTTGTAAGCTTTAATGGGAAAGTTTCTAGTACTTTCACTTATTTGCACTTTGGTTAAGCTTTTGTAAACATGCAGTTTGGGTTTACAATTCTGAATGGATTTTGTGTTTGTCTTTTAAAGAAGTAGTGAGAGAATTGTAAATAATTTGAAGTGACAAAATCTAACTGAAAAACTAAATTCCACATAGAAAATCACAAAGAACCCATTTAAAATTAATACACGAATTTACCAAAGTTGCAGAGTACATCACTAATGTGCAAAAGTCAGTCATATTTCTATGCACTAGCAATGAACAATCCAAAAATGAGATAAGAAGATAATTCCACTGACAAAGGTTCAAAAAGAATAAAATTGTTAGGAATAAATTTAGCCAGAGATATAAGACTTGTCCACTGAAAACTATAAAACATTCTTGAAAGAAATTAAAGACTTATATAAACAGAGCCCTGGGGTGGTGCTGTAGCATGAACACGGGACTGCAAAGTCTATTTGAACTGCAGGGTTGGCAGTTCACACTCACCAGCCACTCCACGGAACCCCTATACAGCATCACTGTGAGTCGGAACCGACTGGACGGCAATTAACACCACCAGTATAAATGGAAAGACATCTTGGATTCATGGACTGGAAAACTTAGTAAAGTGCTACTACTACCCGAAACCATCTGTAGATTGAATGCAATCACTGTCAAAACCCCAGTGATTTTTTTTGTAGAGACAGAAAAGCTGATCCTAAAACTCATGTGGAATTTGTAAGGAACCCTAAAGAGCTAAAACAAGCTTCAAAAAAGACAAGCTATGTAACTCATACTTCCTAATTTCAAAACTTTTCAAAGCAGTGTGAAACTTGTATAGTGATAGTCGTATGGATCAATGGATTTTTTATAGGGATACCATGACCATTTAGTGGAGAAAGAATAGTGTTTTCAACAAGTTGTACTGGGACAACTGGATATCCAAATGCAAAAGAATGAAGTTGGACCCATACCTCACACTAGATACAAAAATGAACCCAAAACAGATCAAATAACTAAATATAAGAGATAATACTCTTAGGAGAAACGATAAGAATAAACCTTCAGGACCTTGAATTTAATACGAGTTTCTTAAATATAGCATGAAAAGCATGAACAACAAAAGAATAAAATAAATTGGATTTCATAAAAACTGAACTGTCAAAAAAGTGGAAAGACAACTGACAGAACAGGAAAATATATTTCCAAGTAATGTATTTGCTAAGCCCTGTATCCATAATTCTCTTATAACTCAACAACAAATAGATAAACAACCAAATTTTAAATTGACAAAAGAATTGAATAGACATTCTTCAAAAAAGATGTACAAAGTAAAGAGACGAAGTGTCACATCCTGGCTTCCAAGGAGCATTCTGACTATACTTCCTCCAAGACAAATATGTTTGTTCTTCTGACAGTCCACAGTCCTTTCAATATTCTTTGCAAACTCCATAATTCAAATGCATCAATTTTTCTCTGATCTTTCTTAGTCACTGCTCAACTTACATATGCGTATGAGGCGACTGAAAACACCCTGGCTTGGGTCATGCACATCTTAGTCCTCAAAGTGACATCTTTGCTCTCTAACACTATAAAGAGGCCCTTGGCAGCAGATTTGTCCTGTTGCAATCCCTCCTTTGATTTCCGGACTGCTGCTTCCATGAGCATAGATTGTGGACCCCAGCAAAATGAAGTCTTTGACAGCTTCAATCTTTTTTCCATTTACTATGATGTTATTTATTGGTCCTGTTGTGAAGATCTGATTTCATTACATTGAGGTGTAATCTGTACTGAAGGCTGTAAACAGCCTTTGATCTTCATCAGTAAGTATTTCAATCCTCTTCACTTCCAGCAAGCAAGATCTTGTCATCTGCGTATCACAGGTTGTTAATGAGTTTTCCTCCAGTCCTGAGGCCCCATTTCAGTATTTCCCAGAGTAAATCTGGGACCACTAGTCAAGTGTTCAGTGTGGTCAGAAAAACTGGAGAGACAATTGGGTTCTATGTCTTGACCCTCACCTGGATCGCTACGAAGCATCTAATATACTAAAGGGTCAGAGTTCTCCTGCCAAGAAAAAGCTACTTGACTTTTAAAATCCAATAGTTCCCTAATTTATTTGCCCATGAAATCCATTTTTTTCTCTTAATATCTATTAATACCCAGTAGAATTAGTTTTCCATGAACAGACTTTGGGAAATGTTGTTACAAGCGAGTGGCTCTGTAAGGAGAAAAGGTTTGATATGGGAGAGAGCAGCAGCAGCGGACTACTACTGCACACAAAGGTAAGATTTCTAACAGACTATTAGAATGCTGTTGTTCAGTGACGTCGAGTCCGTTCTGACTCTTAGAGATTCTGTATAGGGTTTCCAAGGAGCAGGTGGTGGGTTTACACCACTGACTTTGAGGTTAGCAGTACTTAACCCTGCGGCACCACACCAGAATATTACAATAGGAACATTAAATTAGAGTGGTTTTGATGAGATCTGTGGAAGAACTTTTTTGATTGTGAGGCTGATTTAAGTCAGGAATCAGAAAAGTTATGGCAGCTCTTCCTGAGGGATTTATCAATAGTCTTTGATAAAGGAGGCCTCATGGAAAAAACTAACCTGTAACTGGGGCCGGTTGAGGTCCATTGTGTTCAATGGTCTTGCTTTTGTGGAAAAATCATCATTAAATTTCTCTTTTTCTTAGTCACGGGTAAATTTTTTTCTGGATTATGATAAAATTTTCTTAAGATTAAGACTGGTAAACAGGTTTCCTTTATGGTTAGTTTGCACTTGGTTTAAACTAGACTGATAATTTGACCTTAACCTCAATTTATTTTTTTGAAACTGGATACAACGTAGATTTTGAGAAACCTGGCTATCACCTGGTTATAATGCGATAAAGTGAAGATTTTTTCAAGATGATGATATAATAACAGTAACTTTAGTAATTCTTTCCAGATTTAATACACTGAATATAACTTCCTTCTTTTGCAGGTATGATTTTTAATGAACATGATCAGGAGTTGAGAGACTTGGGCTATCAGAAACATGCCTTTAATATGCTTATTAGTAACCGCCTGGGCTATCATAGAGATGTGCCAGATACAAGGAATCCAGCGTATGTTCCTCATTAGCTTCTGTTAATCCTTGTTAGTAACACTCTGCCTGTAGTGCCAGTCACACCAAGTCCTGAGGGTGGGTGTAGGAATAGCATTTTGCTTTCCTTTTTCAGCATACCAGAAATCCTAAGATCGATGATTATTCTCATTACACGTGAAGCCAAATGATCTGAGATTGTACTCAAAAAGTTCTAGAGCTTACTTGTGTCTTGCTTAAAACTTCAAATCATGTGGGAAAGAGAAGGGAGGTGCTAATTATGTATAATTAAATAATCATCTGACCTTATTTTTTATAGTATTCATGGCAAAAGGACTGAAAGTTAGTGAAGAACATTCTTGTAATTTCTCCATTCTGTTTTCATTTTATGTAATTTTTCCCCAGAGTTTTTATTTCCTTCTGAGACTTTTAGCATGGTCTGTAATTCCACAGACACATTTGTTGGGCACCTTCTGTATGCTGAACACTGCATTAGGCCCTACAAGGAAGGAGAGTAAAACACAGTCCCTGGGTCCACAAGGCTGAGTCTAGCAGACAAGGCAGAGAGTAAACAAGTAATTACAGTTGCCCCTGTATATGAGCTGTAATAGGAATCAGTCATATGGGAGCACAAGAAGCAGAGAGGACAGGGAGGTGTCATAGAAGAGCAGTGATTCAACGAAGGTGTCTCTATGCACAGGGAGCAGCATATAAAAAACAGAGGCAAAAACTGTGTGGTTTGTTTAAGAGACTGAAATGTAGTTCACTTTGGCCATAGTGGGAGACTGGCAAGAGGCCAGTAGGTACGTAGAGCAGAAACTGGAGGACTTGTATGCCATGTGAATTTTACCTTTTAAGTTAAAGGGTTTTATTGTTGTTTAAAGCCACCTACGTATTTTTATGAAAAAGGTGCTTACATGGCACTAATTTTTTTATCTTGATATATTATAGTTATTTAAATTGTTTTATAAATTATTGAGCTAAAAATAAAAATTTTTTTAAACTAAGTTTAATGTTAAACAGAACGGCAAGTATATAATAAGGGAGAAGGTATTAAAAATATAAAAATTTTTAATAAAAAGCTACATTAAAAAAAAATCTTTATAATGAAGTAAGAAAGCTGTTGAATGTGTTAACATTTGAGCCTTTGACAATGTCACAATTTTCTCTTACTTATCTTTGCAGATGTAAAGAAAAGTCTTACCCGGCTGATCTTCCGATTGCTAGTGTTGTTATCTGTTTCTACAATGAAGCGTTTTCTGCCCTGCTCCGGACAGTACACAGTGTCATAGACCGGACTCCAGCACACCTTCTTCATGAGATCATTCTCGTAGATGATGACAGTGATTTTGGTAAGGAGTGTTGTAACTGGTAATACTGGATCTAGGCTGTCTTTTACTAGAGTATTGACAGACATTCATAAAGCTGACCATTCAAGTACACAGATGACTCTTCAGCATGCAATTGTACCTAAACCAATGACAAATACATGCTTATTCATTGAATATTGGACAGTTCTGAAGAAACGACATTATCATTGTAATCTGCTTGCAAACTGCTCCCCAAATTTAGCCTTTGAAATGTTTCCCTTTGTTATGCCCAGAATTCGGGGTCCCCAAAGACCACCCAGGAGCCATGTACCAATGCAAATACATCAGGGTTGTTTAATCAAGCTCGAGCCAGGTCTCTAACCTTATCCGACATTTCGAAATAGGGAAAGAGCCCCGAATTCATTGTCTGCAGGGTTTTTATAGAATTTTCAAACAGCTCAGGTTTCTCAGCTTTACAATCTTTGGATTGGTTAACAATTGGCAAACTATGAGATGTTACAGTTTAATTGGTCAGGACTGGTGGTCTTT
>NW_006408767.1:2256849-2300244 GCF_000296735.1 Chrysochloris asiatica | reverse complement strand
CTCTGGAAGGAACTAAAAACTGAGGCCTTGTCTATTTAAAATGCTTTCCTGAGCCTGACTAGAGTTTAGTCAAGCAGTTTCTAGGTAGGCAAAATCAGGTAAAATCAGTTTGGTCCTTACATCTTGGCTTTCCTTTAAAAAAACAACTATCTATTTTGAAGTAACTATAAGGAAACCTGGTGGCACTATAGGATAAGCACTGTACTGCTAACGATAAAGTTAATGGTTCAAACCCACCAGAAGCTCTGAGGGAGAAAGATGTGTCTGCTCCCATACAGATTTACAGTCTCAGAAACCCTATCTAGGGTCATTATGAATCGGCATCTATTCAATGGCTGTGAGGGTGGACTTTTTTTGTAGATTGTCAGCTAAGTTACCAAGAGATACTATATTCCCTTTACCCACTTTCTCCCAATGGTTCATTTGTAATAAGTACAGTACAATATCAAAATCAAGAGTTTGGAGTTGGTACCATATGTGTATGGTTTTGTCACTTTATCCCACGTGTTGTTGTTGTTGTTATATGCCGTGGAGTCGGTTCCGACTCACAGCGACCCTGTACAGGGTTTCCAAGGCTGTAAATCTTTACGGGAGCAGAATGCCTCCTCTTTCTTCCGCGGAACAGCTGGTAGTTTCGAATTGCTGACCTTGTGGTTCACAGCCCAATTCGTAACCACTATGCTACCAGATATCCCACGTGTAGATTCATGTAAACACAGTGCAGTCAAAATCCAGAACTGTACCATCACTACATAGCTCCCTCCCATTGCCGCTTTCGACGCCCACCACCCCCTCAGCCCACTAGCCCGGACCCCTGACAACCACTAATCGGTTCCCCAGCTCCATAATTTTATCATTTCATGAAAGTTATGTGACTATCTGAGATTAGCTTTTTTCATTCAGTTTTCATTCATCTGTGATGTTTGTGAATTGCATTCCGATCATTTTTATTTGAAACATTATATTGTTTAACCCATAAAGCCCATTGTTGTTGAGTTAATTCTGACTTATAGTGGCCCTTTAGAACCGAGAAGACCTGCCCCATCTTTGTGGAAGTATACTCCCACATCTCTCTCCTGCAGAGTGACCGGTGGGTTTGAACCACGAACCTTTCAGTTAAATAGCCAAGCGTTTAACACTGTGCCATAAAGTTCCTTCTCTCACCCTTAAAAACACTAAAGGAATTCCTGGAGAATGTTTTACAATTTGATCTATAAAATTCACTGCCATTGCGTCACTTCCAAGTCATATGGGCCCTGCATAATGTTTCCGAGGCTGTAAATCTTTGCAGCAACCGAAAGCCTCATCTTTCTCCCATGGATCTGCTGGTGGGTTTGAACTGCCGCTCTGTGGTTAGCAGTTTAGGGCTTATCCTACAATGCCACTGGGGTTCCTTGATCTATGTTATGCTGTGTTGGGTTGTGTTGTGATGTGAAGTGCCATCAAGTCGATTCTGACTCATAATGTTGCTGCTAAGTGTCATCAAGTCGGTCCCAACTCATAGCGATGTGACAAGGGTTTCTGAGGAATGACTGATGGGTTTTAACCGCTGACAAGTTTGACTCGCTGACCTTGTGGTTATCAGTCCAGTGCTTAGTTTATAGCCCCACACCAGGGTTATGTTACAATGTGTTGTTAAGTGCTGTCAAGTCAGTTCCGACTTAGCGACCGTGTAGGGGGTTTCCAGGAGTGGCTGGAGGGTCTGAATTGCCTGCTTTGCTCTTAGCACTCCAGTGCGTATCCTATGTTGTTGTTAAGTGCTGTCAAGTCAGTTCTGATGAATAGCACCCTGTGTAGGGTCTGTGAGGAGTATTTGGTAGGTTTGAACTGCCAACCTTGAGGTTTAAACTGATCGTCAGTACAGCACATTCTCCTGCAGTACCACACTAGGACTTACCCTATAGGAGGTACCATATTATTCAACTGAAAATAAAATAATAGAATCCAAACTTATATCAGTTACTCAACAAAGCAGAGGAATAGTAAAACTGAACAAGAGATAATCTTATATATTGTGAAAACTGGTACTTGGGGGAAATCTGTTTTGAAGATTTTGAAATATCTTCTAAACACAAGTTCCTTGTGGATCCATGTACAGACAGTTCCTGGATTATGAATGTCTGCTGTATGACAGCTCCTACTTGCCCTTTAATTTGTGTAAATTTGTCCTACTTTTGAAATGGTTGAATCAACCTCACACCAAATTCTTCATCACCATCATCTTCACTTGCCACATGTGCAGCTTTGACATCATTGAAGAGGCTTGAAACCTTTTCTTGTGTTATGAGTTGAAATTGACTCATAGTGCTTAACAACACTAGTCAATTAAGAACCATATGTACCTGTTCTCACTTACATACAAATTCTTAAAGACACAGTTAGGAATGGATCTTGTTCATACTCCAGGGCTGCCTGGGTTTTTTCTCATAAGAAAAGTAATATGAATGCACACTGTACAGAACATGTGGAAAATAGAGCGTCAGTCACCCACAATTACTTCATTTAGAGTACATAAAAACATGAATCTTTTATGTTTTAATTACTGACAACGTTCAAGTTTTTTTCCCACTTATATTGTATCTAAGTGGTTTTCCATGTTGTTAAGAGAATTTATGATATTTATGGTAGCACAATTGAGATGTACCATAATTTATTAAACCCATACTGTTATTGGAGTCCTGGTATGGTGCTGTGGGCTAATGCGTGCAACTGCAAAGTCAGTTTGAACTGCAATGTCGGCGGTTCAAGCTCACCAACTGCTCCCCGGAAGTCCTATACATTGGTTGATATGGGCCAGAACTGACTCGATGGCATTTAGCAACAACAACATACCCTATTTTTGTCTGCTTCAAACACTATCACTTAAAAAATATTAGCTGAAGCTCTATGATGAATCCTTTCATTTGTATGCCTTGCTGACTCTCACTGTTTGCCCAGAGGTATGAACCATGAGGTAGATATGGGGAGGCTTGGTATAAGGGATAAGAGGGAGTTGACATGTAGTGATTCCAGTGACCAATAATTTCCTTAACATTGGATTAACAGAAAAGAGGAAGGACTAAATTTTTCTAGATTATTCACCAGTTGCTACAAAATGTAACTGGAGGATGCCCAGAACTGAGGGATCACTCTGGGGCAAAAAGGCAAAAGTGCCTGGCAAATGGTCAGTGTTTTCACTTGCTTATATGCAGCACGAGGCACTGCTCAGTGCTGCCCATGAATGAACAATTGCTGGAAAGAAAATGAAGATACAGAGAGAATGAGTTAGGTGTTTGGGGTCACACATCTTATAATGGGTGAAACCAGAATTCACCTCCAGGTGTTTTGGCTCCAGGACCAGCCTTTATCCACTCTGCTAGACTGTTTCCTGGGTGCTTTGCTATTATTTTAAGTTTTATTTTGTTGTTTTCAAGAATATATACAGCATATCAAAAAGGAGGAAATGCAAAACGGAATTTCAAATTCTCATGTACTTCAGACGGCTTGATGAACTCCTGAAACAATTGTCCTGAGAGAATTTTTAAACCTGAAACCAAAACCATCCCCTGAAATCTTCATAAAACCAAACAATAGTTTAGCTAGGCTAGTAAAAAAAAGTCTACCTTGAGCACTATGCTCTTTTAAGAGCTATCTGTAAGGGAAAACTTGAACAAACCTGTAACAAAAAAAGAAATTCATCAGGTAATTGAAAACCTCCCAAAAGAAAAAAAGTCCGAGCACAGATGACTGGACTGGTGAATTTTACCAAATGTTCAGAGAAGAAATGACTCCAATTTTACTCTATTTCAGAACATAGAAAAGGGTGGAAAACTCCCAAATAAAAATACATTTGGTACAACCCTTGTACCAAAACACAAGCAATGACATCACTAAAAAAGAAAATTGTAGATCGATATCCTTCTGTTATGCCCAGAATTCAGGGTCCCCAAAGACCACCCAGGAGCCATGTACCAATGCAAATACATAAGGGTTGTTTAATCAAGCTCGAGCCAGGTCTCTAACCTTATCCGACATTTCGAAATAGGGAAAGAGCCCCGAATTCATTGTCTGCAGGGTTTTTATAGAATTTTCAAACAGCTCAGGTTTCTCAGCTTTACAATCTTTGGATTGGTTAACAATTGGCAAACTATGAGATGTTACAGTTTAATTGGTCAGGACTGGTGGTCTTTGTTCTTAGGCTAGGGTAAAGGAAAACATCTGGCCTCTGGCCTTGAGCTGCCTGGCTATTTATGCATATATCATATTCTTGGAGCTAGAGGACGTGTTCAGGCTAATGTACAGAATGGAGATTGACCTTGCCTCTGGAGGGAACTAATAACTGAGGCCTTGTCTATTTAAAATGCTTTCCTGAGCCTGACTAGAGTTTAGTCAAGCAGTTTCTAGGTAGGCAAAATCAGTTTGGTCCTTACACTTCTTGAACATAGATGCAAAAATTCTCAACATAATCCTAGCAAATAGAATTCCACACTATATCACAAAATAATAAATCATGCCCAAATTGAATTCATTCCAGAGATGCAGGGATAGTTCAATATTAGAAAAAGAATCAATGTAATCCACCATATAAATAAAACAAAGGAAAAAAAAACCACATGATCATGTTGATTGATGCAGGAAAGGCATCTGACAAACTGCAACACCCATTCCTGATAAAAATACTCAACAAAATAGGAATTGAAAGTAAATTCCTCAACGTAATTAAGAGCATATATACAAATCCAACAGCCAATGGAGAGAAACTGAAAGCATTCCCTTTGCAAACAGGAACCAAACAAGGATGCCCTTTATCACCACTCCTATTCAATATTGTGTTGTTAGTGTTAGCCAGACCTATAATGCAATAAAGGGAAATTAAAGGCATCCAAATTGACAAAGATTTGGATCCATTTAATTTCCCTTTCTTGCATTATAGGTCTGGTAGCGTAGTGGTTACGAATCGGGCTGCTAACCTCAGGGTCAGCAGTTCGAAACTACCAGCTGTTCCGTGGGAGAAAGAATGAGGCTTTCTGCTCCCATAAAGATTTACAGCCTCGGAAACCCTGTACAGGGTAGCTAAGAGTCGGAACTGACTCCACGGCACATAACAACAACAAATTGGCAAAGAAGTAAAACTCTCTCTTTTTGCAGATGGTATGAGCCTATATAGAGAAAATCCAAAGACTCAGCAAGAAAATTACTAGAGCCCTTTGAAAGATTCAGCAAAGTGGCAGGGTACAAGATCAGCATACAAAAATTCATTGTATTCTTATACACTAATGAAGACAGGTCTGCAAATGAAATTAGGAAAACAATACCATTTACAATAGCTAACCAAAAGATGAATTACTTAGGAATAAATATAATCAGAGAAACAAAAGACTGATACAAAGCAAATGGCAAAGCATTACTACAAACAACCAAAAGAAACTTACAAAAATGTAAGAATATAGCATGTTCATGGATAGAAAAACTTAGCAGCGTGAAAATTTCACCACTACCTAGAGAAATCTATAGATCTAGCACAATCTCAATCCAGATTCCAACACCATTCTTTAAAGAGATGGAAAAAACAATCATGGACTTTATATGGAAAGGAAAGAGACCTCAGATAAGCAAAGCACTGCTTAATAAGAAGAACCAAGTTGGAGGCCTCTCACTCCCTGATCTCAAAATTATTACACAGCCACAGTGGTCAAAACAGCCTGGTACTGGTACAATGAAACATACATACATCAACAGAATAGAATTGAGAACCCAAGGGTAAATCCATCCGCATCCAGTCAGCTGATCTTTGAAAAAGGGCCAAAATATATTAAGTGGGGAAGAGATAGTCTTTTCAAAAAATGGTGCTGGCAAAACTGGTAATCCATTGCAGAAACATGAAATAAGACCCAGATCTCATACCATATACAAAAACAAGCAAAGCATGAGTTAAAGATCTAAATGTCAAACCGAGAACTATAAAGATCATGAATGAAAAAAATAGGGACAAACTTAGAGGCTCTATTACATGGCATCAGTGCACTACCAAAAATTACCACACCACCAGCAGACGATAAAACAGATGATAGGGACCTCCTAAAAATTAGACACTTATCTGCATCAAAAATTTCACCAAAAGAGTAAAAAGATTGAGAAAAAAATTTTTGCAACAACATATCAGAAAACAGACTAATCCCTAAAATTTATATATATATATGTATATAATTATAAAAACCACCTCTATAAGAATAAGACGAACTACCCAATTAAAAAATGGGCATAGGACATGAACACACACTTCACCATGGGAGACATTCAGGCAGCCAACAAACATGAAAAAATGTTCACGATCATTAGCCATTGTTGATTTTAAGTGCCCTCAAGTGGGTTCCATCTCCCTGTATAGGGTTTCTGAGGAGCACCTGGTAATTTTGAGCTTCAACGTTGGAGTTTGCAGTCCAGTACTGATCCTATAGCGCCACACCAAGAGTCCCATTAGCCATTGTTGTTGTTGTTAAATGCCATTGAGTCGATTCCAACTCATAGTGACCCCAAGAGATGCAAATCAAAACAACAGTGAGATATCTCACACCAGCAAAGTTCAAAAAAACAAACACAAAACAACAAATGCTGGAGGATGTGGAGAGACTGGGACCCTCCTACATTGCTGGTGGGACTTTAAAATGGTTCAGCCACTCTGGAAAACAGTATGATGCTTCCGCAGAAAGTTAGAAATAGAAATACCCTATAACCACACAATCCTTCTACTTGATAGGTTTCCATAAGAAACAGGAGCCAGGACATGCGCTGATATATGCACGTTGATGTTCATCACAGCACTATTCATAACTGCAAAAAGATGGAGACAGCTAAATGCCATCCATGGAAGAGTGGATAAACTAACTCTGGCACATACACACAATGAAATATTTTGCAAGGTTGAAGAATAAGGACAAATCTGCAAAACCTCTCATAACATGGATGAACCTGGAAGACACTAAGACACTATGCTGAGTGAAAGAAGTCAATCACAAAAGGACAAATATTGTATGAGACCACTATTGTAAATTCATTTTTTCATTGATGGACGCTTAGGCTGTCTCCATCTTTTTGCTATTGTGAATAATGCTGCGATGAACATCAGTTTTCTTGTGGATATATCCCAAGTAGAGGGATTGTTGAGTCATGAGATATTTCTGTTTCCAACTTTCTGAGGAAGCGCCATACTGTTTTCCAGAGTGGCTGAACCACTGTACATCCTACCAGCAATGTAGAAGGACCCCAGTGAGACCACTATTATAAAACTCCAGAAAAGGTTTTCATATAAAAGATGTTTTTTTTTATGGTTACTGGAGGTGGGAGGGAATGAAGAGTAATTCACTGGCTGGAGGGTAGACACATGTAACTCAGATGATGATGTTGTTAAGTGCTGTCAAGTCACTTCTGACTCATAGCGACCCTATATGTGGTTTCCAAAAAGAGGCCAGTGAGTTTGAACTCTGACCTTGTATTTCAGCATTTATCCTACAGTACCACACCAAGACCCTGGCAATATACAAAAAGAGGAAAGTTAGCAGAAGAATGATGAAGACAGGTGAAGACACAGGGAGGTAGGCAAGCGCTAAAGGGACACAGGTAAATAGTGATGTATACACAACCTCGGCACAACAGTGTTCTGTGTGTAGATACATGGATAGAGACACAGGGTGTGGGAGCAAGAGTGGGATATGTATTTATTATATAGCCCCCAAATATATAAGCATTTGAAGAGGATGTTTATACATGGGTAACCACAGGGAGGATGCGGGACAACTGTTGTTCCATGGAGGAGATTGCAGTCACTAAGCTAAGACAAAGTGTATGATTTGTTGACTGTGAAACAGATGATCTTGTCTGTCAATCTTCAGTGTAAAATTCACAATAAAAAGTTAAAAAAAACCAAGTGGGTGTTCTCTATAATTTATACGGAACACAGGACAGCCCCCAAAAGATAATAGGCCAATTAATAGATTATTAGCCTAAGGCAATACATCTAAATATATATATATATATGTGTGTGTGTGTGTGTGTATGTTTTAGTATTCCACTGCTAACTTGAAAGGTCAGTGGCTCAAACCCATAAGCATCTTCACAGGAGAAGAGACCTGACTACCTACTCCTGTAAACATTGTGTTGTCGACTTGGTTCTCACTCATAGTAACCTTGTATAGGGTTTCCAACGAGCAACTGGTAAATTTGAACTGCCCGCCTTGCTGTTAGCAGTCCAGTGCTTATTCCACCGTGTCACCCTATTGGGCCATTGTACTTTATCCTATTAGGGTTACTACAGGTGTGACACTGTAGGATAACCGCTGGACTACTAAGCACAAGCTAACTACTAAGCACAGCCCTCCTTGGAAACTGTACACAGATTGCTATGCTGTTGTTAAACGCCGTCGAGTCGGTTCTGACCCATAGTGATCATGTACAGGGTTTCCGAGGCTGTTAAATCTTTACGGGAGCAGAAAGCCTCTTCTTTCTCCTGCGGAGCAGCTGGTAGTTTCTAACTGCTGACCTTAAGGTTCGCAGCCCGATTCTTAACCACTACACTACCAGAGCCAATTCAAGTACTTAGCAACAAGAAGTCAAACTGGTTCTGACTGCACACAACAGCAGCTCTTAGGGAGGGGAGCAGAGAAATAGGGGATGAATTACCCCTGAACTCCTAATACACGTATAAAAAGGAACCAAGTCAACACTGTATTAAAATGGAATTATCTTTTCAGTATAATTTCTCACAGAAGTTTTGTGACTTCACTATTCTCCAGCTTTTTGGCTTTCCAGAGTGGTTGGTTCAGTGTCTTCCTTTAGCTCCCTTTCCTGAACATGAAAAGTCCCCAAGGTTCTCTTCTTTACCCATACCCTCAATCACTTTCTTATTGTCAGCTAAAATGTGTTTTGATAAGGCCACATAGATTATTTCTAACTCTAATGCCTCACTTGTGGTCCAGTTCTGTATTTCTGCTTCCTAAAAAGATTTTTTTCACAAGAGTGTCCACTGCCAGTTTAAAATTTATAAATCTGAAACATTGCACATCATCTTTCTCACCCAAAATAACTCTTCATCCTCATTTTATAAATCTCCTACTTACCCTTGTCTGTTGTTGTTGTTAAGTGCCATCAAGTCAATAACAACCCATAGCAACCCTGTGTAGGGTTTCCAAGGAGCAGCTGGTAAGCTTGAACCACCAACTTTGCAGTTCAAACGGCTTTGCAGTCTGACGTATTAGCCCACAGCGCCACACCAGGACTCCTACCCTTGTCTAAATGCTCCGAAATAACATCCTCTTCTTTCTTCTTTACGCTTCATTCTCCTTCTTCCATCAATCATCCAATACTTCCTGCTTAGTCTTCCTTTGTCTGAAGCTATTACCATCATTGACATTCTGGTTTTACTTGTGGGCTGCTTTGTTGTTATACTCAGTGACGCCTGGATAGGGTTTCCAAGGAGCGGCTGGTGGGTTTGAACCACTGATCTTGAGATTAATAGCCCACTGCTTATCCTACAATACCACAGCAAGGCTCTGTGGGCTGCTAGAGTAACTTTTACATAGGGCCAACATATGGAACCATCAAATTAATCTTTAAAATAATGGTTTGGGGATATTGCTGTCACAGAATTAACACACGTGGATATCTTGAATGAACAGAATGTTAGGTCCTCAGAGTAGGGTGGTGGTGGCGTGATGTGGAGTTGATTCCGACTCATAGCGACCCTGCAAAGGGTTTCTGAGGCTATAAATCTTTAGGGGAGCAGAAGGCCTCATCTTTCTCCCGCGAAACAGCTGGTAGTTTCAAACTACTGACCCTGAGATTAGCCGCTCGACACGTAACCACTATGTTCCCATGGAGTTTAGGAGGCTACAAGTCTGAATTCAGGGGCTCAGGCTCTAGGTGAAGACTCAGCTCAGCATTCTTCTTGAGTTCCTTGGCAATCTCCACATGCCATCTGTCTCTCATTTGTGCTTGCTTGCTTCTGTGCCTAATCTGCTCTTAATGTCTCAGACACGCCTGCCATTGATTGGCCTTGTTAACATAACAAAGAAACAGCTGTTACCAAATGGGATTACATCCACAGGCAAAGGGGTTAAGGTCCCAATACAATTCAGTGCATAGCAGGCTTGTGATACTTTCCGGGGCTGTAGGATAAGCACTGGACTGTTAACTACAGGGTTGCTGGTTCAAACCCACCATCGGCTCAGCAGGAGAAAAATTAGGCTGTGTGCTCCTGTTGATTTGCTTCTGACTCATAGCAACCTTATGTCGGATTTCTAAGGAGCAGCTGGTGAGTTTGAATCAGCAACCCTGCGATCCAGTGCTTATCCTACAGCGCCACACCAAGACACTGTGGGTTAAACATTGGGCTGCTAATTGCCAGGTAGTCGCTCTGAGGGAGAAAGGTCTGCGCATGTACTGACGCGACAGAGACGTTGGATTCTGTCCTACAGAGTTGCTATGAGTCGAAATGGACTCAGGAGCAGTGGGTCTGTTTTGTTTTGTTTTGGGAAGGAGGATATTTTTCTTCAAGGAAAGGAGCCCTGGTGGCATGGCGGGTCACATGTTGGGCTGCTAACTGCAAGGTCAGCAGTTCAAACCCACCAGCTGCTTCACAGGAGAAAATGCGGCAGTCTGCTTCTGTAAAGATTTACAGCTTTGAAAATCCTGTGGGACAATTCTCCTCTGTCCTATGGGTTGCTATGAGTTGGAATCCATGGTGTATACCTGCCTTCCTGTCATGTGAGGGGCCCTCCCTCGAATTCTGCTGGGAGAGCCGCTGGCGGTCCCACCATCCTTGTTTCTTTCAGTCTTTCAATATCTCAGACGAAGGCATCTTCCCCCCTGAACTTCCCTAGTAGAGATTCTGTGTTTCATTAATATGGCATGTTTATGCTATATGTTTTAATGTATTAGATTATAAATTGGCAGAGAAGAGTTGGGAATGATGGTGTAACAAGAATCACAGGGGGCCGGAGGAAGACTAATGTTACAGTGAAGGAAAGGCAGTCATTGAGATGAAGCAGCGTATGATTTGTTGAATGTAAAACTGATGAACTGCTCTGTAAATCTCCATTCAATTCACAATAAAACTTTTTTTTTTTTTTTTTAAACAAATTGGCTGGGTATGTAAGTGTCTGCGAGGGTGAGGCAAAAATTATTTGTACATTAAAACACCTGTCCACGTGCACAGCTGATGGCAACATTAAGCGTGCACGTGAAATGATTCTATTCGAATAGGCGAGTGACTGTGAATTATGTGGCAAATCATTTGCAAATCAGCTGTGCCTCTGCCTATGAAATAATCCACGACAGACTTGGGTTTTGAAAAGTTTGTGTGAGATGGATACCGGAACAACTCACGTAGGAGCATAAACAGAAGCGGTTGGACATCTACAAACAATATTTGGACTGGTACTCGAAGGAAGGGAAAATTTTCTTCTAAAAAATCGTTACTGGTAACGAGACATGAATTCATCACTGAGAGTAAACAGTGGAGTTTGGAATGGAAACATCCTCAGTTGCAGGCCAAAAAAACTTCAAAAGTCAACCTTCAGCTGGAAAATTGATGCTTACAGTTTTCTGGAATTCTCAAGGGCCAGTGTTGGAACACTGTCAGGAAAAAGGTTCAGCAGTCAACAGTGCTCATCATAGTGAGATGCTCACTGAAGAGCTGAAGCCTAAACTTCAGATTAAACACAGAGAACTGCTATCCAAGGGCATTGTGATCTTGCATGACAGTGCACATCTGCACACCTCTGCTCACACTGTTGACGTTCTGAAAAAAACTTTGTTCTGAGGTGTTAAAGCATCCTCCCTATAGTCTGATGTTGCTCCATTGGACTTTCACCAGTTTGGTCCCCTGAAATTAGCACTTCGAGGAAGAAGATTCACCTCTGATGAAGAAGTGAAGACAGCCATGCATTCCTAGCTCGCAGCTCATTTTTTTAAGGGAATATGAATTCCTTATTGACAGATGGACAGAGTATATTTAAATCAAGGTGATTATGCCAAAAAATTATGCATTTGTATTTTCTCAAAGTTGATTAAAATAAATTCTACAGCCAGAGTGAGAATAATATTTGACTCACCCTCATATATCACAGAACTCTGAATTTTCTGTGCAACCCAAATAGAGCTGTGCATATAAGTTTCCTGTAAAAGTTTCTGGATGAATTCAATGATAATTTGATTCATTTTGTGACAATAGTGGTGACAGGAGGGGAACCACAGCCAGCTAAAGTATACTCCTTTGTAGCCCTGTGTCCAGGTGACTGCTAAAAGAAGTAAGTTATTCTGTATGACTCAGTTTTCTGGATTTTCTAAATTGAATTCTTTACAGATTATCCTAATATAGATATAATCAGTTCAAGTTTTCTATTATAACTGTGTGTTAGCAATACTTTTAAATTCTTTTCTCTATGGATTAACTTAAAGAGAAGAACAATTAGTTAACTGTTTGCATTTCTGGAAAAGAAAAGCATGGAAATATTTTGTATGGATTTTTTAAACCCTTTTTAATTTTTTTACTATTTCTGTTTTCACTACCAAGTGTTCTGTAACTTAAAAAAAAAAAGAGATACCTATTAAATAGTCAGTATAAACATTGTAGATGTGCTAATTATGGTTGTTGTTAAGTGCCATCGAGTTGGTTCCGACCCATAGTGGCCATGAATAGGGTTTCGGAGGAGCGACTGGTGAGCTTGAACATCCGACCTTGTGGTTCAAATTGACTTTATCCCACAACACCACACCAGGACTCTGCTAATTATGGTGATGCCAATAATATAATGAAGTCCTGATGTGGCGGCTGTAGGATAAGCACTGGACTGTTAGCCTTAAGGTTGGTGATTCAAACCCACCAGTCATTCCTTGGAAACCCTATACAGGGTCGCTTAGAATTGGAACTGACTCAAGAACACAGAATAACAACAGTAATAAAATAATTATATAAAAGTTCAAGCAGCTTCCATTTGTCTTCAGCTTCCCTATACATAAATTGAAAGGTTTGGCTTACAAGATCTCTGAATTCAATTTTAGACATAAATGCCAGTGTTTTATACACTTTTGTTTACTTCAACATAGATTCTTGCTAAGAACTGTTTCATGCACACACAGCAGAATGTTTTGTGCTTTTATTTGCACATTTATTCATTCAGTTCTCAGGAACCTTGTAAGTCTGCTCATATCCCCATTTTTCAAGAAGCAAATTAGGAAGTTTGCTCAAGATCCCATAGCTGTTTAGAGGTAGAGTTGAAGTTAAATCCTAGCCTACATGGCTCCCGTGTTCTGTCCTCATTGCAACAAGCTGCAGAAATACAACAGTAAACTGTAAGCTGATTGCGTCTTTTATTCATGCACTCACAGAAACCTTTTCTGCCAAGAACAGAATCAGTATGCCCATGCGCTTGACTTTGCACTTAAATACACCGAGTGGTGGAAGGTGGACACTGAGCCGAAGGGCAGCAGAGCTCTCAATATTGCCACTGCACAAGGGAAAACTAGGGAAAGTTAATAAAAAACCAAAACTTACAGAACAGAATTTACCATTTTCCTGGACTTTAGACTTTCTGGAGTCAAAGAAACTGGATGAACCCCTGAGATAATCTTTAAACCACAAATCAAAAATATCCCCTGAAGTCTTCTTAAAACCAACAATAGTTTAGCTAAACTAGTAAAGAATGGCTATCTTAAGCATTGTGCTCTTTTCTGTTTTTTCAAGTTTTTATTATAAATTATGTGATAGTTTACATGGGAGAACATTAGTTTTACATTCATTCTATGGTATTTCCTTTCATTGCAATGGTTAAAATCCCCTCCATGTATCATCAAACAACCCCGCAAGCCTGCCCCCCGGCCGCCAGCACACACCCCCTTTCCCTCCCTGGGTCTAAAGTCCCCAGCCGCTCCAGCTCTCCATGTCATCATCTCTGCCTCCATCTCTGGCATTACTGCTTCTCTGGATAAGGTCCTGCACCCTGCTCTTCTCTCTTGATGGTCCTAGGGACCTCTGCTCCTGAACTGCCAAATCAACCACTCCCCTCCTTTTGTTACAAAACGTCTATCTTTACATTTCCAACCCTCACTGTCAGTCCTGATGGCAATTATTCACTATTGAACCAGAAGAGTCTTATCCCCATCTCCTTTCATCAAGCCCTGTCCAGACAGGTTGGAAACCTCAGTGGGGATTCTACCTTCCCTCTGCACCCTCTGAATCTAGGCTCCCTCTTGAAAGCTTGTAAGCCAGTCTGCCTTTGTTGTTATTGTTGTTAGGTGCCATTGAGTCAGTACCGACCCATAGCAACCTTATGCACACAGCAGAACGAAACACTGCCCTATCCTGGGCCAGCCTCACTATTGTTACCACGCTGGAGTCCATCGATGTTGCCACTTGGCCAGTCCATCTTGTTTGGCCAAGTAGTCTTCCTCTTTTTCTCCGACCCTTCACCCTACCAAACATGATATCCTTCTCCAGTGACTGGTCCCTCCTGACAATATGTCTGAAGTATGAGAGATGAAGTTTGGCCATCTTGGCCTCTAAGCAGCACTCTGGCTGCACTTCTTCCAACACAGATCTGTTGGTTCTATAGGCAGCCCATGGCACTTTCAATATTCTCCTCCAATACCATAACTCAAATGCATCTCAATTCTTCTATGGTCGTCCTTATTCACTGTCCAGCTTTCGCATGTATATGAGGTTATTGAAAATACCATGGCTTGGGTCAGGCGCACCTTAGTCTTCAAGCTGACATCTTTGCTCTTCAACACTTTAAAAAGGTGTCTTGTGCAGCAGATTTGCCTAGTTTAATACGTTGTTTGATCTGCTTCCATGAGTGTTAATAGTTGATCCAAGAAGAATGAAGTCCTTGACAACTTCAATGACAACTTCTTGCCTTTCTAGCAACCCTCCCATTATGTGTAGCCAATGTCTAACTTGCCTGTCCTTGTTAAGCCTGTGTACCGAGGGGGTGGGAATGATCCTCGCTGTAAAGACTTGTTCCCTCTTTTGAGCTCCTACGTCCATAAGTATAGGACAAGTTCATCAAATTGTAGCAGATTACTCTTTTTTTCCCCTCTTCTTTCTTCTTCTAGTCAAGTTCTGATCAAAGCATTGTGCTCTTTTAAGATTTAAATAAAACCAAATGAAAGCCATGGCTATAGAGGAGTTTCCAATCTCTTGCTACCCTGTAGAACAGAGAAGAACCACCCACTGGGTTTCCAAGCCTGTACATCTTTGTGGAAGCTGACTGCCAGGTCTTTCTGCGGAGCAGCTGGTGGGTTCAAACCCCTAGCCTGTAGGTTAGCAGCCATATGCTTGATTGTTTTGTCCCCAGGGTTCCTGAAGAACTATCTCTAGGTGATCAAAATAACAATAGCAAGTCAAAGGATCTCATAGGAACAACATTAAAGAACAGTGTAAATGGGGAAGGGACCGCTCAGAAGATGGATGAGAATGGTCACACAACTTGGAAAATGTGATCATACACAGCTAGAACCTTGTATGTTGTGCAGTGTATATTCTCAGCAACAAAAACAAAAAATTTCTAACTTTCTACAGGGTTGCTATGAGGCGGAACCAACTCCTCTGCACTTAACAACAACAACGAAGAGGCAATAGAAGTTATTTCTAAACCATTCTGAAATGAACTAAGACTTAATAAATTACTTGAAGTAAAAGGCACTTTTATTTCATTCTGACTTAAACTCAGTTACCTGATCTTCGTTCACTCAATCTAGTCACTCAATATTGATATTTTAACTGAAGCATTCCCTATATAAAGTTTTGTTCTCATGTCTATTGAAGTAGAAGCAAGTCTGTAACTAAGGTTAAGCTCCTTAGGGAGGTACTCAATATTTTGTAGTTTTAAAAATAATTATCCTTCTTGGCTCGTATTTCAACTCTTACCCTTCATTTTTTTTTCTTCTCCTTCCTTACTAGATAAGCGACAACATTCTTTTAAAATACAGCAGGTTTTGTAATAGTTACTTGATAATTAGTTGTGGATTTTAGCAAGCGCCAAATACAATTTTGGAGTCCTGGTGTGGCGCTGTAGATTAAGTACTGGGTTGCTAACCTCAAGGTCGGAAGTTCACACCCACCAGCCACTTTGCGGAAACTCTACACAGTTTCTATGAGTCCTAACCGAGCCTTCCGCAATTAACACCAACAGCAAATACAACACCAGAGTAACTCTAAAAATGTTTTTTGGCTATCTTCCAAATGATTTGAGTAACTGTGGGACTCTCTTATTTTCAGATGATTTGAAAGGAGAGCTCGATGAATATGTCCAAAAACACCTTCCTAGAAACACTAAGGTACTAAGGAATAGGAAGCGTGAAGGCTTGATCCGCGGAAGGATGATTGGAGCGGCTCACGCGACAGGTTTGACTACAGTCGGCATGCCCCTACAGGACTGGGGGGGAGGGAGAGGGGAGGGCAGGGCCGGGCCCTCAGAGCAATTCTGCTACTTGAAAAAGGGCATGAGTTGTTCCGTTTGGGAAAGGCCTGTTCACAACTCCAAACCCAATGTCCCACAGCAGAGATTATAGGGAATTGCTGGATGTGGAGGGCGCAGGCCTGCACCCCCCAGCAGTGACAGCAGCGGGCACCAAATTCCCATGCATTTCTAGATAAACCATTTCCGAGGGTTTAAGGGGAATCCTGGTGGGGATATGCAGACATGCACAAGGTTGGTGGTTCAAACTCACCAGCCGCTTGGAACCGACTCGACGGCATCTATCAACAACAACAACAACAACAACAACATGGACTTGAGGGCATTGATGATGTTAGCCACCACCACCCCCACCTTTAATACCACAAGTTCCATTAATATTAGGACACTCCGTTCAGAATCTTTCTTCCTCCTCTCCATCCCTTAAATGTATTCCAACTGAATTCAGGACTTAGGATATTTTCTTTTCTTAATTTTCTAGTCAAATACAGATTTGCTGTAATGGATGGTCATGTTGAGTTATTTGTGGCAATTAAAGACCACTTTGAAATTGTGAGGTGTTTTCAAGATTATGCCACTTGAAACATTCTTACAAGTATAGTTACTATGTTTTTGGTTTTTTTTTCAGTTAACAATAGTTATTTTCTTTATTATTTGTTGCTCTTTGTCCAAATATTATTGTTTGGAGCCTATTGTTGGGAAGCTAGCAGATTCATTGTAGCAAGGTATAATCTTCCCTACTTTAGGTAAATTGGCTTTAACTGAAAAAGTAGCCCTTTTAGAATGAAGAAAAGCTATGAATATATGAAGGAGTTTCAAAAAGTCTGTGGGAAAATTCCATTATTCTTTAAATCCATTTTTCCATGAACTTTTTGAAGCCCCTTTGTATTTCATCCTCAGAGGAACCTAAGATTGAATTGATCTCATGTCACAGTAATATTCATGCGGAACATTTTGCCTTTCCCCACTAAGTGACAGCTGGTGCGCGATTTGCTGTTTCATATCCAATTTAAGACAATCACAAACACTTAACAACATTACTGATTCAGTCATCATTGAAAAGCTTCGTAGTGGTTACGAATCGGGCTGCGAACCTTAAGGTCAGCGGTTCAAAACTACCAGCCGCTCTGCGGGAGAAAGATGAGGTTTTCTACTCCCGTAAAGATTTACACCCTCGGAAACCCTGTACAGGGTCGCTATGGGTTGGACCCTACTCGATGGCACTTAACAACAACAACAAATCATTAACTGAGAAGGAGTTCTGGTAGCGTAGCGGTTACGAATCGGGCTAACGAACCGCAAGGTCAGCAGTTCGAAACTACCAGCTGCTCCGCGGGAGAAAGATGAGGCGTTCTGCTCCCGTAAAGATTTACAGCCTTGGAAACCCTGTACAGGGTCGCTATGGGTCGGAACCGACTCCACGGCACATAACAATAACAACAATCATTAACTGAAATAGAAGGCTTAAGCAACTCATGCATTTCATGAATAAAAGTTTAGAAGAAGAAGAATGCTGTCCAAAGATCAGGTTCTAAGTGTCTCAAAGGCTCAGAATAAACCTGAAGTTACCAGAGGAATTGTCTTTTCTTCTCAAAGTTACCAAGAGAAGTTAAAAATGCAGGATCAACTTTTTATGATTTAGATTTTGTTAACTAGAAAGAAGTCATGAGGTGGCGCTGCTGGGTAAGCACATAGGTTTGAACTGCAAGGTTGGCAATTCCCGTTCACCAGCTGCATCTCAGAAACCCTTTACAGGGTCACTATGAGTTAGAACCCACTCAACGGCACTTAACAACAATTCAAAAGAAGGTGTATGCCGTTGACTAATAAGAACCACCAGGACGAAGAAGGCTGGGAGACTGAGACAGAACTGGTTAGAAACGTAGGCTAGTGAATGGGAATGTGGAGTGGAGTCACATCAGAGTCCATGGTGAGCCCAAGGGGGCAGAGAGGTGCATCACCAGCCTCGTAGGTACTTCCAGACTACAGACCAGAGATGCACAGCTCACTTTGAAGAGAATTGCCATCTTGTAGCAATAATTGATCATTATAATGATGTTTCTGAATCAACAATACAAAATCACTAACAACAAAAAACCAACAGGCTTATTCTGTTTATTCAGGCAGAGAAATGTATTCTGAATATGTACGAGAAGACTTCAAAAAGATGATGGAACAATGGAATTAGAAGATAATGGAATTTGTCCACAAACTTTCTGAAACCCCCTTGTATACTAAATTTATAAATAATTTAAATAATTGTAATAAAAATGTCTACACACAGGTAGTCACTGTGATTGTATAAAAACATCTTGAATCACTCAAAACCTGCCATCCCAAAGAACTGAATTGTTACTGTGGGACCCTGACTCTTTCTAACAGAGAATCTAAATTGTCTCTAGATTTTTCTTGAGTTGTTGTACGTATTATTTGTATATGTTTTTCAATTATATCAGGCGAAATTTTTTGGCTAAACAACTTCCCTTGTTTACACTTTGTAAGAAGCCATGGTTTAATATTGTTTGGTGTTGTTGTTAAGTGCCCTTGAGTCGGTTCTGACTCATAGCCACCCTGTTTCCAAGGGTTTCCAAGGAATAGGGTTTCTGAGGAATAGCTAGTGGGTTTGATTTGCCACCCTTGTTGTTCACAGTCCAGTGCGATCAGACAGCATCACACCAGGAGTTCTATTGTTTCGAGTGTTGTTGTTAAGTGCTGTTGAGTCAGTTCTGACCCATAGTGACCCTGTATAGGGTTTCCAAAGAGCAGCTGGTGAGCTTGAGATGCTGGTCTTATGGCTCAAACCGACTTTCAGTTCAGTGCATTAACCCACAGTGCCACACTAGGGCTCCTGTTGTTTGACTGGTGGTGGCGGTGGTGGTTATGTGTTATGGAGTCAGTTCCGACTCATAGCGACCCTGCATAGGGTTTCCGAGGCTGCAAATCTTTACGGGAGCAGAAAGCCTCATCTTTCTCCCGAGAAATGGCTGGTAGTTTCCACCTGCTGACCGTGAGGTTAGCAGCTGGACTCATACACCCTACTCTACCAGAGCAAAATCTTTACGGGAGCAGAAAGCCTCATCTTTCTCCCGAGAAATGGCTGGTAGTTTCCACCTGCTGACCGTGAGGTTAGCAGCTGGACTCATACACCCTACTCTACCAGAGCAGTGATAAATACATTGTCTGGCTGAATTGGTGGTGGTGGTTTGTTCAGTGCCATCGAGTTGGTTCCTACTCGGAGCGACCCTGGATAGGGTTTCTGAGTCTGTAAATCTTTACAGAAAGAGAAAGCCTCGTCTTTCTCCCACGGAGCAACTGGTGGGCTTGAACTGCTGACCTTGGTAGCAGTCCAGTGCTTAGTCTAATGAGCCACCATGCCCCCTGTTGAATTGGTAGCAGTACCTGAGTTAGACGTCTCTCGTTCTGTCCCTTCAGGAGAAGTCCTGGTTTTCCTCGATAGCCACTGTGAGGTGAATGAGGCATGGCTGCAGCCTTTGCTAGCCGCTGTCCACCAGGACCCTCACACCGTGGTGTGCCCGGTGATCGACATCATCAGTGCCGACACCCTTGTGTACAGCTCGTCTCCTATCGTGCGAGGAGGGTTCAACTGGGGGCTGCACTTTAAATGGGATCTTGTTCCCCTTGCTGAGCTCGGAGGAGTTGAAGGAGCTACTGCACCAATAAAGTAAGGCTTCTCTTTTGTGTTGGAAAAATTCCTGCCGGCAGAGAAAAAATATTTTAAAGGCAATTCCTTTTTCTTTGTAAGGAGCAAAAATCTTGGCTTAATTTGTCATTAAAAGTTCTTGAGCATTTACTAAATTTTACAGTCTGCTGAGTCCTAAGGAAAATAAAGACTTGTGATTAATAAATTGTCCCTGCATTCAAGGACTTAGAACTTAGTGAGGATGGCAAGTAAACACTATCCTGTAGCAGTTATTACAGAGGATACTGTGGGACTAATCCCATATGCTGTGTTTTATGTGCTACGGTTTATTGCTTTGGTAAGTAATTAATCTTTAGTTATTTGCTAGTATGAATCACGCTGTGAAGAACATTTAATATATGATAAGCTTTTTCATGTTGCAGTATAGTTGGCTAATTTTCATTGCTGTGTAGTATTCTGTTATCTGATGATGCTGTAACTGACATCCATTTATGGTTGATGGAATTTCTAGTTTCTGTATTTTACAGATGTTCTTATTCATGGGTTCTTGTTTACAGGAGTGAAATTGCTAGGTTTTAGGGCATGCCTCTCTTGATCTTCTAGAGGTACTGCCAACACATAAAGTGACTAGAAATGTCTTTGACTACTCAGGTAGCCATCTGGCACTTGTAACATCCTTCCATCTGAGCTTGACCCAGAGGTGCTGATACGTAGAGGCCTTGGCCCAGTCCTGGGTGCCTGTTGTGATCTCCCAGCACAGGCCAAATTGTCTTCTGCTCTGTCAGGTTCTGTGGCAGTTCTTCGCTGTACTACTAAAGTCCATGGCAGATACACACAGCCTCCATTGTGTGTGTGTTGTCTCATGCTTACAGCACCTTCTCCACGTTGCCTTGCCTGGCTGTCACTGCCCATCCTCCCTCCCCTGGCTCTGCAGATGGAACATGGGTGGTGTGTTTGCAAGACAGCAGTGCAGCAGTAACAGTCAGATGCAGGGATAAGTTAGGGTGAAACCCAGCTGTCTCACACCCCTTTTCCTTCTTTTCAGGCCCCTCTCCTACCAAGGCAATTTCTAATAGAATTTTAGGAGTTGGTGGTTATGTGCTGTGTCATTTCTATTTTTAGCCTTCTGTTGGTTACTTCCTTAACTCTAGATAATAAGCACATTCCTCCACCATCAACTTTGCTGTTAGGGGCCATTGATCTGTTCCAATTCGTAGCTGCCCTGTGCACAACAGAAAGAAACACTGCCTGGTTCTGCGCCCTCCTCACCAACACTGTCATGTTTGAGTGTATTGTGGCAGCCGCGGTGTGACTCCATCTCATTGGGGTCTTCCTCTTTTTCTCTGACCCTCTACTTTGCCAAGCATGATGTCCTTTTCCAGGAACTGGTCCCTCCTGGTAACATGCCCAAAGTATCTGAGACAAAGTCTCACCATCCTCGCTTTCAAGGGGCATTCTGACTGCACTTCTTTTAAACAAATTTATTTGTTCTTTTGGTAGTCCATGAGACTTACAATATTCTTCGACAACACTATAATTCAAATGCATGCATTTGAAGCCATTGAAAATACCATGGCTTCAGTCAGGCGCACCTTTGTCATCAAAGTAACATCTTTCTTTTGCAGTAGATTTGCCTAATGTAGTACATCATTTGGTTTCTTGACTGCTGTTTCCATGAGTGTTGATTGTGAAACTAGGAAAATGAAATCTTTGACAACTTCAATATTCTTTCTGTTTATCATCACATTTAGACCTCTCTATTTGAAAAATAAGATTTAGCTTTCCTAAGTCACTCCTCAATGGAACACTGTCAGATTTAATGTCAGAAGATAAGCCCCATGGATTGGAAAACATGCAAAATATGACTGTAGAAGAGCTGCCTCCTCAAAGTAGAATGACCCTAATTGATAATATCCATTTGTCTATAAGGAAGACCAAGGAGCCTTGGTAGGTCAGTGGGATATGAGTTGGGCTGCTAACAGCTAGGTCACCTGCTCTGTGGAAGAAAGATTCTGCTCCTGGAATTATTTACAGCCTCGGAAACCCTACACAGGGTCGCTGTGAGTCGGAACTGACTCCAGGGCATAGCACCACCACCACCACCACAAGGAAGAACAGTTAATACCCCTATTATCCAAATTTACCCACTAATCACTAAAGCCAGTAATGATGAAACTGAAGAATTCTACCAACTTCTTCAGTCTGAAATTGATCAAACATGCAATCATGATGCATTGATGATTACTGGTGATTGGAATGTGAAAGTTGAAAACAAAGAGGAAAGATCAGTAGTTGGAAAATATGACCAAAGTAACAGATACTATGCTGGAGATCGCATGATAGAATTTTGCAAGGCCATTGACTTACTCATTGCAAATACCGTTTTCAACATCATAAAGGCAATATTGGTATCAAATGGGCTACATATGTGAGAAGAGATGATTAATATCATCAGCCAAAACAAGGTCAGGGGCAGAATGTGGAACAGACCATCAATTGTTTATATGTAAGTTCAGGCTGAAGCTGGAGAAAATTAAAACAAGTCTATGAGAGTCAAAATGTGACCTTGAATATATCCTACCTGAATTTAGGGACCATCTCAAGAATAGATTTGATGCATTAGACACTAATGACTGAAAACCAGAAGAGGTTGTGGGATGACATCAAGGACATCATACAGGAAGAAAGTAAAAGCTCATTGAAGAGACAAGAAAGAAAGAAAAGGCCAACATGGATGTCAGAAGAGACTCTGAAACTGGCTCTTAAGCTAAGGAAACTGGGAGAAATGAAGAAGTAAAAGAGGTAAACAGAAATTTTCAAAGGTCAACTCAAGAAGAAAAAATCAAGTATTATAATGAAATGTACAAAGACCTAGACTCAGCATTTCTCAAACTAAAAGAAGTGAAGAAGAAATTCTAGACTTGAAATATTGAAGGATATTTTATGTATATATTCTGGTGTGGTGCTGTGGGTTAATGCACTGTAAGGTTAGATTGCACTGCAAGGTTGGTGGTTCAAGCTCACCAGCCGCTCCTTGGAAACTCTACACAGGGCCGCTATGAGTTGGAACCAACTCAATGGCACTCAACAACAACAACAACAATGAACAAAATATTGAATGGTGCAGAAAGTATCAAAAGAATATGGAAGGAATATACAGAGTCACTATACCCCCCCCAAAATTAGTTGATGTCCAAGCGTTTTAAGAAATAGCATATGATCAAGAAGACGAAGTCCAAGTTGCATGGAAGGCTTTGGCAAAACACAAAAGTTCAGAAATTGACATAATGCAAATTGAAATCTTTCAGTAAACTGATAACAGCACTGGAGGCCCTCACTTGTCTATGGCAAGAAATTTGGAAAACATTCTAGTTTGATTCACAGTCACCATTCATGGAAGCAGCAGTGAAGAAATCAAATGATGTGTCACATCAGGCAAACTGCCAAAGACCTTTTTAAAGTGTTCAAGAGCAAAGATATTGATTTGAGAACTCAGGTGCACCTGACCCAAGCCGTGATGTTTTCAGTCACCTCATAAGCATTTGAAAATTGGGAAGTGAATAAGGAAGACTATAGAAGAACTGATGCATTGGATTATGGTGTTGACAAAGAATCTTGCAAGTACCATGGACTGCCAGAAGAACAAACAAATCTTTGTTGAAAGAAGTACAGCCAGAATGACAAGACATCATCTCTCATACTTCAGACATGTTATCAGGAGGGACTCGTTCCTGGAGAAGGATATCATGCTTGGTAAAGTGGAGGGTCAGCAAAAAAGAAGGCGACCCCCCAAAAGATAGATTGGAGCCGTGGCAGCAGCAATGGGCTGAAGTGTAACAACAATCGTGAGGATGGAACTGGACCGGGCAGTGTTTTGTTGTGTTGTGCACAGCTCACTATGAGTCGGAACTGACTAGATGGTAGCTAACAAGAACAACATGGATGCAATTTAGGACACTAGAATTTATGATCGCCTTAATCCAGATTCAGGCAATGAGTGGCTGCAGATTGACTTGACTTGACCCTCTAAGGCTCAGTCTATTTCACATTCCTGTAACTTGACAAGGTTTTTCAACCTTGTCATTATTGACCTTTGGGGCCTGTCTTGTGTATTTTAGAATATTTAGCAGCACTTCTGGCCTTAATTTTTAACATGCTAGTAGCACCTTCTCCCCCAGCTCTGATAGCAGCTACATATGTCTCTGGACATTACCGAATGTCTCCTGTGGGCAGATTTATACCCAGCTGAGAAGCACTTGTTTGAGTCCAACTCAAAGTGTGGGTTTTGTCACACCTCCTCTTGTCAGGCCCCATTGTTGTTGTTGTTAAGTGCTGTCGAATACAGAGTTTCCAAGGAGCAACTGATGGGTTTGAACCGCCTACAGTGTGGTTTGCATTCCAGTGCTGATCCTACAGTATCACACCAAGAGGTCCTAAAGACCATTTTTCAAAATCCCAGTGGCTCTATGAGACTGTCAGAAGGAATTATATAATTCATTTAAGGTAGATTTCTTTCAAACGTGGTTATAATAAAATTGTTTTATTCTCTAAATTTATTTACTTAGAAAAGTAGTCTTTATATGCCAGGTATGTAACATGTATCGCATTGTTGTTGCTGTTAAATGCTGTCAAGCCAGTTCGGATTCTTAGCAACCCTGTATAGAGTGGTTTCTGAAGAGCAGCTGGTGTGTTTGAACGGCTGACCTTGTGGTTCACATTACACAGCTGACCCTGCCACACCAGGAGTCCATTAACAGTATAAAAAATTGACTTATATGGTCCAGCTGATAATATCAGACAAAATATGTTTTCATGATAGTTAATATAGTGCTTATTTGTAATATCCCAAGGCTGCGATGACTTTTTTAAATACCTGTCGGTAAAAGAACTGCCACTTGAATCCGCATAGTAATTGTTTCCCTTTCCTAGGTCACCAACAATGGCTGGAGGATTGTTTGCCATGAACAGACACTATTTCAACGAACTGGGCCAGTACGACAGTGGCATGGATATCTGGGGAGGAGAAAATTTGGAAATATCATTTAGGGTATTTATTTTATATCTTTGTTTTTAATGTTTTATTGTGAACTATGTGATAGTTTACATGGGAGAACATTAGTTTTACATTCATCCTATCGTATTATTTTTTATCTTTTTGGTGTACTTAACTTTGTGAATGGTGGGATATAACCCCCTCCATGGTACTGTGTTTTCAGTAAATTCCCCCTTGCTTGTCTTTGTTGATAGATTATTTTTACTAAATGCCTAACTTTATCATAACCTAAGTATATGGATAATATACATTTAAAATACCAAAAATATATTTAAAAGCTAGAGATTTACTTTACAAGAATTTAGAAGGCATGATTGTAATGAATGTTTGAGTATAATTCAGAAAATGGTAGTTTGAGTTTACCCCAGAGTTTTGATCTTTCCCCGGTTGTCAGTTTTACTGATTCCGCTAGATGTATATAGCCAGGGTGATAAGATTTCCCTGTTTGCCTAAGACCGTCCTGCTTTACAGCTGTTCCCCTGGGGAGTTATTATTAGCTATTTCACTCCCAAAAGTATACCAGTGTCGACATGTAACTTGTCCTGGGAACGGTGGCTCTGTCTTGTGTTTGGCATTACTAGAAGAGCCCTCATGTGGAGAGTCTCAAGGGGACCATGCCAATTCTGGTCTCCATCTAGAACACAGAAAGAGCTGCTGGTGGTGGCTGAGATAATAGAAGAAGTGAAGAAAGATCCAGTCTTGGTGTACCCACCCTTATGAAGCCAAAACTACATACCACCTGATGGTTTCCAGAATCATCCAGAATCTTACATCAAAGAAGTTTTTGGCTCATCTGTTGCTATGAATTGGCAGGACATCACCCTGGAAGATGGTCATCTGAAGTTTAGTCTCTTGGCACACCTAATTTATGACTTGGGCTGTATAGTCCTAACTCGAGGCAGGCTACATCACATGTGCAAAGTCAGAGATGGTCTTGGTTTCTACAATGTCCCTGTTCAGGATAGATCTAAATTTGATGAGTTTATTGCTAGTAATCTGTCTCCCAATTTGAAAATCACATGGAGTTACTGAGTAATTTAGAGGGGGAACATATTGAAATCTCCTCCAGAGATTGAGTCATTAGACCATTTATTTTATTTTTGAAATGCTACCAGAATGTTCTCTAAACTCATTTGTTCTATGGAAAACTGCATTATCTCTTTCTTTTTACCATCGTGAATTGACATATAACACGAATTTTTTTTTTTTTAAAAGAAATTTTTGAATATAAGGTCAAATTTTATTTCTCCAGAGGATACTACATTTACCATATGTGTAAGACTGCTACAAATTCGGACGTGGCCTTAACTTCTTACAGGAATGGAATAGTTCTGGCAAGAAAATGTTTTAATCTTGCTAGGACTCTTAAATCTAAAAAATAGATTAGCTATTTATAAACAAAAAATAAAAGGCTATATTGCTTATAGAAAGTTGTTTCTTTTACTGTGTGCTTTACTCTATGAGTAGATACTGTGCTTTCTATATTCATCTCTTTTGGAATCAAAGAGATTTCTTGGGGTGGGGGGGAGCATACCAGTTTAGATGACCAACTGGCAGCCCATGCGTAGTTTCCTGAATCCTCTATATATACCGGCACCCACAACCTGAGGGGGAAATAAATGCAGCTTGTCTCAATTCCTGAAGGTGGAAACGATGAGAGTCTGAGTAGTGGGATTTGTGGCCCAGGGAACTGTGGGGGGAAGTCTTTGGAATAGGCTGGAAGGAGGCAAGGGAAAGAACTCAAGCCAAGCCTCTTCTTCCTAGCAAATGACCAGTCCCTCCTCGGCTGTTTGAGACAGCATGGCCCTCACTCAGGTAGCACATAAGTCCTGGTGGGTGTTGTATTATATTTTTGAAAAATTTTTGACCTCTGTGTTCTTAAAAGTCAGTTTTTTCTACATAATCTTTAGAATTTTAAAGGTAAAAGGAAGACGTCATTAGTTTAATGTCCTCTTTTTCTAGGAACCCTGAGTCCCACAAAAATTTAAATAACTTTTGTAGAGTAACCCAGATGATGATAGTCAAGGGCAAAAGTTAGATGACATCCAAGATCTAGTGAATCATAATCTAGAATTATTTCTGTATAATGTAAAAAAATTAAACATTTTTAAAGGAAGTTCTTGGATCTGTTAAAGTACCTAAGTGTAGTAGGTACAATGTCAGACACATGGTTATAAATGAGAATTACATTGTTTTAGAATCTAGTTCATTTTCATTCATAAAGACAGATAATTTTTTAAAAGATGACTTCTGACTCTCCTTTGTCTTAATATTTATATGTAGAAAGAAAACATTTTGCAACCTTACATTGGCACCTATCTAATAAATATTAATTTCATGAAAATTTGTCGGTGATTTCACAGTAATATGCAGCAGCTCTTAATTTATGTTTTGCTTCTGACCAGATCTGGATGTGTGGAGGTAAGCTCTTCATCATCCCTTGCTCTAGAGTAGGACACATTTTCCGGAAAAGGCGCCCATATGGGTCTCCTGAAGGGCAGGACACCATGACCCACAACTCCCTGCGGCTGGCCCATGTCTGGCTGGATGAGTACAAGGTGAGATGGAGTTTCTGGTATAAAGCCACTGCCTTGGGGATGATTTTAGCTGCTTTCCTTTTTAGCTTTAAGTTATTTCTGTTTGGTTGCCCTTTTCTTTAGGGCCATCTATTTCTAAGTTTCTTTTCTCTCCTCTTCACCAAGTGCTTATATTGTTTTTAGTGTTAATCTGACTCTTCATTTTCCAAGTGGGAAATGCAGCCAGCAAAAGGAGAAATCCACTCTCCTTGACTTGGCCTATTGAACTTCCTTCTGGGACCAGTCCCATCACTTGCCCTGGTAGGCTGCACATTCAGTATTCCTTCCTGTTTCTCTTCTACCATAGGCAATTTTCCTGGTCTTTATTTTGACAGGTTTATGAGATATAATTCACAAATAATTTTTAGGGCACTTAAAAGAAGTTTTTTTAATGTGAATTATGTGATAGTTTACATGGGAGAACATTAGCTTTACAGTTATCCTATTATATTTCGTTTCATTGCAATGATTACAGTCCCCTCCATGCATCATCAAACAACCAAAGGGTACACCCTGCAAGCCTGCCCCCTGGCCGTCAGCACTCAGCCCCTCTCCCTCCCTGAGTCCAGAGTCCCCAGCCGCTCCATCTCTCCACATCTTCATCTTTCTCTCCATCTCTGGTGTCACTGCTTCTCTTGGTAGGGTCCTGCACTCTGCTCTTCTCCCTTGATGGTCCCAGGGACCTCTACTCCTGGACTGCAAAGTCAACCACTCCCCTCCTTTTGCTACAAAACATCTACCGTTACATTTCCAACGCTCACAGTCAGTCCTGATAGCAATTATTCACTATTGTACCACATGAGTGCTATCCCCATCTCATCAGCCTCACCCCTTCATCAGATTAGATACTACTCAGTGGAAATTCTACCATCCTCTGCACTTTCTGGATCTAAACTCCCTCTTGAAAGCTTGTAGGCCAGTCTCTTCTTGCCTTTGTAGCCCCCCCTATTTTGGGTAGCCAGTGTCTAAGTTGCTCATCCCTGTCGTCTCTGTGTACCGAGGGGGTAGGAACGATCCTCGCTGTACAGATTTTTTCCCTCTTTTGAGCTACTACATCCATAAGTATAGGTCAAGTTCATCAAATTGTAGCGGATTACTCTTTTTTCCCTCCTCTTTGTTCTTCTAGTCAAGTTCTGATCATCCAGCCATTGAAGCCAGGTCAAGTGGGTATTATCTGCAAGTATGGGTGTTCGTGTGCATCTCCCCTCATTTCATATCAGCTGGATGCTTCACTCTCCACGTTAGTCCTCTGTGGCCATATCCCTATCACTGAGCCCAGGAGTCCCCAGGTCTTGCCATACTGCTGGCCAACCAGGTCTCAACTCGGGTTGACAGGAGTCTATTGAATGTGGTCAGGCTTAACTCACTTCATTGTTGTTTTTCCCCCACTTCCCCTTATTGCTGACCAATGTGGTCAGCAGCAAGACCACATGCCTGCTCATGTATTCTCCTTGAGTCTTAGTCTTGGAAGGGGGTTTGCCCTGAGGGGACCCAACCACTTGCCTTGATGGCTCCTGTGCAAACAACTTGCTTGTTCTTGTAGTAGTCAGTCAGACTGCCATTACTGTTTTTTATTTTTCCTGCTGGTCTTTCAAGAAGTATCTTCTGTTCTTTTAGCCACTCCAGGCTGGTTTGCTTATCCTTTCAAGTGGCAGTTTCCCACTTCAGAAGATTCTGGATAGGGTTCAGGATTCCACCTATGGTCTTGTGCAATGCAAAGGCTCTGCAGGAAGCCTCCTTCACTGGGCAAGTTCTAGCCCCATTTTAGGTATTCCAATCAGTTATAGGCTGAAGACAGATTTACAAGTTTTCTATGGTGATGTTTCTGGCTATTCATTTCTCTCCCCATCAAGTGTCTATTTTACATTAGTAGGCAAGGCAAACCAAGATTCAAAAGACAGCCAAAAATCTTAACATTATTTCTTTAGGGTACTTTATATCATCCAGAAAGAAACTCCTTATCACCCTGAAGTCCCCATCTCCTCCAGTCCTAGACAACCACTATGCTGCCTTTTGACTATATACATTTGCCTATTCTGGCATTTCATAGAAATAGAATCATGGAAATATGGTCTTTTTTGTCTGGCATCTTTCACTTGTAGTTGTTAAGTGCTGACCCTGCAGTTCAAACTGACCTTGAGGTGGAGTGCTTATCCTGCTGTGCCACCCCGGGACTCTTTCACTTAGTGCAGTGCTTTCCAGGTTCATCCAGGTCCTAGCATGTGTCAGTATTTCATTTCTTTATTGCTGAATGATACTCCATTGTATATACTGCATTCTGTTTACCTGTTCATCAGTTTATGAACATTGAGGACAATTTCCACTTTTTGACTATTGTGAATAATGCTGCTGTGAACATTCTTATCCAGTTATTTGTTGGGCAAACACTTATTGAGTACCTACTAGATGCCAGACTCTGTGTTAGGTTTTTGAGGATACAAAAGGAATAAAGGAATGCACAGTAATTTTGAACAGAGACTCTTTAGAGCACTGGTAGAGGTGGCAGTGTACCGTAGAGTCGGTTCTGACTCATAACAGCCCTTTGTAGGGTTTCTGGGGCTGTAAATCTTTACTGGAGCAGAAAGCCTCATCTTTCTCCCATGGAACGCTGGTAGTTTCAAATCGCTGACCTTGAGGTTAGCAGCCCGACTGGTAACCACACTACCAGAGCTGCTTCATAGCAGTACAACATTGTTCCTCTCCTCCATTCTTCCTTCTACTCGACTATGAACTCACTGAGGTCCCTTTCCAAGCTAACCACCTAGAAAGATCACTGTCAGATGTGTTCCATAGACTCATGTAGTCTGTCTTTTAACATGTACTTCTGTAACAAAAATACCCTAAGTGGGTAACGTTCAAAAAACCTAAATTTATATTCTTACAGTTCAGAAGGGAGAAGCCTGAATTCTAAGGGAAGGGCCTTTCTTGGCTATTTCAGCATCTAGAGCCTTGTTGTGGCGCTATAGGGTAAACACTGGACCAGTAACTGTCAGCTTGGCAGTTCACACATATCAGCCGCTCGCAGAAACCCTGCACAGGATTGCTATGAGTTGGAACCGACACGACGGCACACAACAACAAGAACTGGTAATCCTTGGAGTTCCTTGGCCTGTAAACTGTGTGCTTCCATTGGCTTCAGATAGCATCAGTGCCCTCTCGGTGGGCTCACTCGTTTCCATGCCCACCTTGCTCCTCATATCAGTGGGCAGTGGTTGTGTGTAGAATGCCCCCTTTACTGTTATAACCGCTTTAACATAACAAAATCCCATTTCCAGTTAGGGTTATATCCACAAGTATGGTGATGGTGGTTATGTGCCGTGGAGTTGGTTCCAACTCACAGCGACCCTGCACAGGGTTTCCGAAGCTGTAAATCTTTACGGGAGCAGAAAGCCTCATGTTTCTCCCGTGGAACAGCTGATAGTTTCGAACTGCTGACCTTGCGGTTCACAGCCTGATTCGTAATCACTACACTATATGAACCATGATTCCAACACATATTTTAGGTGAACACAATTCAAGCCATAACAAGGTCCCAGAGACCTTTGCAAAATCAAAGCTATGTCTACCATTTTTGTTGCGTTGTTTGTTAAGTGCCGGCAAGTCAATCCCAACTTATAGGGAACCCTGTATAGGGTTTCTGAAGAGCAGCTGTTGGTTTGGTTTGAACCACCAACCTTGCATTAGCAGCCCAGTGTGCTTATCCTACAGTGCCACATCAGGACTCCATTTCTACAGTTAGATCAATGCATTGTTTGCCTTTTTCGCTGTGTTGGCATTGGAATGATGGTTCAAAACAATGGATGCCATGGTGTAAACCAAGACAGTGACACCAAACTCGAATTATTACACCCTCTGCCATGCACACAGACACTAAAGGGGCAGCTTTATTCTGAATGTCACTGATGAAACAGTACAAATGATTCATTGCCTTAAGTCTGAGCCCTGAGTGCATGTTTTTAATAGTCTGTGTGACAAATTGGTAAATGAACAAAAGCATTTTTGTTGTATACTGAAGTATCATGGTTGGTTCAAGGAAAAATGCATATGGGGCTGTTTGAGTTCTGATTTAAACTAGCTACTTTTCTGTAGGAAGACTCTTTTTTTAAAAATATAACTTTGGTGTTGTTAATATACAACAGAGCACACACTAACTGCACAGTTTGTGCGTGTATAATCAGTGAGATTGATGAGTGTCTTCAGCTGGGCAGCCATTCGCACCTTCCTATTTGGAACTGTTTGTCCCCCTCAACTTGCCATCTAACCTCCAGTTGCTCCAAGTCGAAGGAAAACATAATTTCCTAATTACACTAGACAATTGGTTGATTTCAAAGACTTCAGGGAATAGTTTTGGTTTAAGATCCGATCTCTCGGAACACTCTTTTGATGTAAAAGAATGACTGACTCACAGACTATGGTTATTTATATTTGGGTAAATCTTTCATGTTAAAGAAATGACAGTGTTCGTTGCAAATAATAAAATATCCAAACTTTAGAGTGGAAATTAGAATTTTGGAAAATTTGTATCTACCACTATGAGTTTAGAGTCCCTGGTGTGGCACTATAGGATAAGCACTAGACTGCTAACCACAAAGTCAATCTTTCAAACCCACCAGCTGCTCCTTGGAAACCCTATACAGGGTCGCTGTAAGTTTGAACCAATTCGACAGCACTTAACAACAACGTAACAGCCATGAGCTTGGAAGCTTCCTAATGTTAGGTGTCATCAGGTTGGTTCCAACTTGTAGTGAGCCTGTATACAACGGAACAGAACACTGTCCAATCCCATGCCATGCGCACAATCGTTGCTATGTTTAAGCCCCTTCATTGCAGCCACTGTGTCAATCCATTTCAGTGAGGGGCTTCCTCTTTTTCACTGACTCTTTACTTTACCAAGCATGATGTCTTTCTCTAGGGACTGGTCTCTCCTGACAACATGTCCAAAGTAAGTGAGATGAAGTCTTACTATCCTTACTTCTAAAGCCGTACTTCTTCTAAGACAGATTGGTTCGTTCTTCTGGCAGAATATTCAATAATCTTCTCCAACACCAGAATTCAAAGGCTTCAGTTCTTCGGTCTTCCTTGTTCATTGCCCAGCTGTCACATGCATACGAGGCCACTGAAAATATCAAAAAAAATTAGGTCAGGGATACCTTAGTCCTCAGAGTGAACTCTTTGTTTATTTTTAACACTTTAAAGTAGTCTTTTTCAGCAGATTTGCAAAATGTGATTTCTTGACTCTTGTTACCATGCCTTGATGAAAACTTCCTAATACTGAGAAAATCTTCATTGACATTCTGTTTCCTGTTTTCAAGAAAACATCCGCATGAAACATAACTTGATCATAATCCATTGTTTTTATTTGTTCTTTGAACCTGACATATAACTGCTTAATACTCATTCCTAACAAAGTGTCCATTCTCTTTCCTTTTTTTTGTTTTCTTTTCTGTTTGAACTCAGGAGCAGTATTTCTCCTTAAGACCTGATCTGAAGACTCGAAGCTATGGGAATATTAGTGAGCGTGTTGAATTGAGGAGGAAGTTGGGCTGTAAATCATTTAAATGGTATTTGGATAATATTTACCCAGAGATGCAGATATCTGGGCCCAATGCCAAACCACAGCAACCCATTTTCATTAATAGAGGGCCCAAACGCCCCAAAGTTCTTCAACGTGGGAGGGTAAGAAAGTAATCTTATCAAAATGTTTCTTAAAACTTATATGAAATGCTTTGAGATGCTCATAAGCTATAACAAGTGACATTTTAGACGTTTTAAGGCTATACTCTATTATGCCCGGGGAGTGTGGTGGCTCTGAGGACGAGCTCTAAACTTTGAGCCAGGCTCGAGCCCACCAGCCATTCCATGAGAGAAAGATGAGGCTCTCTGTCCCTGCAAAGATTTACAACCTTGGAAACCCTATACAGGGTTGCTGTGAGTCAGAACCAACTTGACATCACATAACAACAGCATAGTGCACCCTATATTACATTCTTTTTATGGGAGTTTCCTCTACACAGATTACTTAGAAATGTTAATGTATTGGATGTTAATATTACAATTCTTTATGTTTTAAAGGAAGCACAACTTCTATAAAGATAAGTTATATGGCAGCTTCTAAGAGAGTCAATGGCAGTGGTGGTGTCACCAAGGCAGTTCCGACTCACAATAACTACAGGGTTTCTGAGGCTCTGAATCTTTATGGGAACAGAAAGCCTCATGTTTCTCCAAGAAAGCGACTGGTAGATTCAAAGTACTGACCTTGAGATTAGCAGACCAGCTCATAACCCACCATGCTACCAGGGAGTTCTGGTGTGGTGCTGTAGGATGAGCACTCGACCGCAAGGTCAGTTTGAAACGCAAGATGGTTTACCAGCAGCTCTTTGGAAACTCTATACAAGGTCTCTATGACAACAACAACAACAGGGCTCCTTAAGAGAGTAAATGTTGTTGTTGTTAAGTGCCGTCAAATCATCCCTACTAATAAATAAGAAATTTGGAAGACAACTACTTGGCAACTGACTGGAAGAGATCTGTATTTGTGCCTGTTCCAAAGAGAGGTGACCCAGCGGAATGCAGAAATCATTGGACAAAATCATTGATAGCCCAGGTGAGTAAAGTTTTACTAAAGGTAATACAGAAATGGCTGCAAGCATACATTGACAGAAAACTTCCAGAGGTTCAAGCTGGTTTTAGAAGAGGCCATGGAACGAGGGGTATCTCTGCTGACATCAGATGGATCTTGGCTGAAAGCAGAGAATACCAGAAAGATGCTTACCTGTGCTTTATTGACTGCTCAAAGGCTTTCGATTGTGTGGATCATGACAAGCTATGGACAATGTTGCAAAGTATGAGTATTCCAGAACACTTAATTGTGCTCATAAGGAACCTGTACGTGGACCAAGGCAGTTGTTCAAATAGAACTAGGGAACACCAAATGGTTTTAAATTAGGAAAAGTGTATGTCAGGGTTGTATTCTTTCACCATACTTGTTCAACGTGTATTCTGAAAAAATCAGAGAAACTGGATTATATGAAGAAAAAGGTGGCATCAAGATTGGAGGAAGATTCATTAACAACCTGTGATATGCAGATGATAAAACCTTGCTTACTGAAAACCAAGAGGACTTAAAATACTTGCTGATGAAGATCAAAGACCACAACCTTTGGTATGGATTGTACCTCAATGTAAAGAAAACCTGGACCATTAAATAAAATCCATATAAATGGAGAAAAGACTGAAGTTGTCATTGACTTCATTTTGCTTGGATCAACCATCAACACTCATGCAAGCAGCAGTCAAGAAATCAAACGACGTATTACATTAGGCAAATCTGCTGCACAAGACCTCTTCAAAGTGTTGAAGAGCAAAGATGTCCATTTGAGGACTAATGTGCACCTGACCCAAGCCCCATGGTATTTTCTATAATGTCATATGCATGCGAAAGCTGGACAGTGAATAAGGAAGACCGTATAAGAATTGATGCCTTTGAGTTACAGTGTTGGAGGAGAATATTGAAAGTACCATGGATTGCCAAAAGAACAAATAGATCTGTGTTGGATAAGTTACAGCCAGAGTGCTCCTTGGAGACCAGAATGGCCAGACTTTGTCTTTCATATTTCGAACATATTGTCAGGAGGGACCAGTCACTGGAGAAGAATATTGTGTTTGATAAAGTTGAGGGTTGAAGAAAAAGAGGAAGAACTCCAATGAGATAGATTGCCACAGTGGCAACCACAACAACATAGGGTTTCCGAGGAGCAGCTTGTAGGTTTGAACTGTAGGCTTGGTGGTTCGCAGTCCAGTGCTGATCCTACAGCGCCACATCAGAAGTTCAAGAGAATAAACAGACACGTGAATAGTCACATAAATTCATATTTTCCCCACTATTCCAAACTGAAGTGTTCTAAGAAACCTTCCACAGCCTAAAAGGCATAAAGCAAAGAAGTAATTATAATTACCATTCATTTATACAGGAAAAATTTTTTAGCATTCCCAAACCCCAAAATAACTTACCATACCAAATGACATATAAAACTTGACATGACACTAACATACAGTGCCACGGAACCACTTCAAAGCTATGATGACTGGATGCAGAGATACTGGCTTTAGTTCCTGTGGAAGGAGCTACACGACATGACTTTTGCGGCTCAGTGCGCTGCAAAAGAAACACCAAAGGCACTTTTTTTGGTAAAAGCAAAAATATTTTCAGACTTCTTTACATTAGTGAAAACAGGTACTTATGTAGGTCTCTCATAAAAGTGAAGTGGCATAAAGCAAACTACTGAAAATTGGGGAATAGCTATAAAGAACACACAAAAGTAAGTGAAGTGGAGATATAAAGTTAGACTGTTGTTGATAGGTGCTGTCAAATTGGTTCTGACTGATAGTGACCCCACACAACAGAACGAAACACTGCCTGGGCCTGGGCCTGGGCCATCCTCACAATTGTTGTTAGTTTGAGCCCGCTGCTGCCGCCACTGTGCCAGTCCATCTCGTTGAGGGTCTTCCTCTGTGACGCTGAAAGTACGAGAGACGAAATCTCACCATCCTTGCTTCTAAGGATGTACTGCTTGCAAAAACACATTTGTTTCGTATTCTGGCAGACTGTGGTACTTTCAATATTCTTCTCCAGCACCATAACTCAAATGCTTCAATTCTTCTATGATCTTCCTTATTCACTGCCCACATTTCACATGTCTATGAGGAAACTGAAAATACTATGGCTTGGGTCAGGCACATTTTAGTCCTCAAACTGACATCTTTGCTCTTGAACACTTCATAGAGATCTTGAGCAACAGAGTTGTCTAATGCAATATGACTGGATATCCCAAATTCCTGGCAACCCTCCGATCTGGTCAGGAAGCACATTGACAAACCACGTTTGTCTTTTTACATGTCTCTCCTTTGTTTCTAATAAAATTCCTTTCCTGCTTTATCATGACACCTCTATTTTAGAGCTTTTAGCTATGAAAACATCTTTTTCTTGATTTATTTCAGACTTGCCTTCAGACAGTTAAGGGTAAATATCATTGCCACCCTGTTTTCCCTTTTATGCAACAAAGAAGACCCTTCTTCCAGGGTTCTTGACCTGGAGAAAGGAAGGAAGAATTCAGCTGAGAGTTTTCACCTTCCTGGTCACTGTACTTTGTAAGATTAAAATTCAAGATGTTTATTATTAGGTGTTTTCTTGTTAACTAGCAATAATTCCAGTGTATGTCCAATTGGAATCCCTTTATTTCTTATTTCTTCCCTACACCTCTAATCTCATTTAGCACTTAAGCGAATCCTTTTACTCGCATTAGATTCCCTTCTGCCCTTTGCTTTGCCCTCGCTTTTCTGTTTTGTAGTGTTTTCCCCTCTCCTTTTGAACTTTACCTGTTGAAATTCTGTCACTACATTTCTGTTTTGTTACTCAGCTCAACTTAATTTTTGTCTCCTTTTACCACCACGCTGCCGTCATTAGTTTACGTAATTGTTAGGATTATTATCTATGCTGACATTTACTCATTTATTTATCCAACGAGTTGTTGTTGAAATGCCTGCTGCATACCAGGCTATCTATGTGCTAGAGACACAGCTGTTAGTAAATATACTGTCCCAAGGTTCGGTCACAGAAATTAACTATGTAAGTCCAAAAATTGCAGTGGTGACAAATGCTGTTTCTAGAATAGTCTGACAATATAACAAGAAAATACTTAATAATAAACATTTTGATGAACTTTTTTTAAGTCTGCACATAGCCCTGATTTAACATTGCAATTAATTTTGCCCTCTCTTTATTTTGTTTGCCCTTGTTTATACTTTCTGTTCATATTCCTTGCTTTGATTTGAAGGTCTTTAGTGCAGGAATGAAGTTTTCATCCCACACTAGGCTAGTCAGCTGGTACCTTTCGGTGGAGTTTCTGTTGACTCTGCTCACTGCATGTAGATGATATAAACTTGCCTATAAGCTGACAGCAACTACCTGCATCTTCCCATGTACTGAAGTTAGAACTTATGGATAAAAATTATGAACCTTGGCATTCATACCTATGGGAAGCGCAACAGCTGTGTGGGATAAGCACTGGACCTCGAAGCACAAAGTTGGCAGTTTGAACCCACCAACAGCTCCACGGGAGAAAGACAAGGATTCCTGCTTCCGCAAAGATTTACAGCCTTGGAAACCCTCGATAGGGTCGTTTTGAGTTGGAACCAACTCAATGACACTTTAACAGCAACATCCATACCTATAGACTAATGTGTTCATAATTCATTCAAACCCTTCTCTTTAGGCATTCTAAGGCTTCTTCTGACATCACTATTTCTCTGCATTCCAAGTTATCAAGAGTGCTTTCTCCTTTTGCAGCTCTATCACCTCCAGACCAACAAATGTCTGGTGGCTCAGGGCCGCCCCAGTCAGAAAGGAGGCCTGGTGGTACTGAAGGCATGTGACTACGGTGACCCGAATCAGGTGCGTGCCATCTGCGGCTCAGGGAATTGTTCAGGAGCTAAGGAGATGAAGATATTTAATACCCTGACTCCTCTACAGTTACCAATTTTAAGTTGGGAATGGCCCTAGAGATCAACATAACTATTTTGCTTCCTTGTAGAGGCCTCAGACTTCTGTGCATTGTCTGTTCATTTTGTAGAGCACTGTATATGCTTTCCATTGTTACTGAGAGAGGAAGTCCAGTGGAACTTACAGCCTGGGGAGACCTGTTGAAAATGGCAAAGGAAGTGTGTCTTGTTCCTGGACAGGAGCATCAAATCTGCATTTGAGGAATCCCAAGATCTTTCGTAGACTTTTCTCTGAAATCAAAGGAAACCACAACAGAAATTTAGTTCATGTTATTCACAATATTTAATCTCAGTGTATTGTATCTTCTCAGTGACCTTAATATTCCAAATGATCTTAAAAATGAGCAAAAACTTACGTCAATGTGGAACTTTAATTTCATAAGGAAGGAAGGTTCACTTTCATTTTAGTGATGGGTTTGTTTAGCTTAAGAATGAAAAAAAAAAACACTTGGGGGTTTGGGTGGAAAGAGCATGAACTTTGACATTTCATGTAGCATCTTTGTGGTCTTGGGAGACTTCACACACTTAGTGGTGTGTATATCACTACGGCAGTAAAGAAATGTTGTTGTTGTTGTTAAGTGCCATCGAGTCGGTTCCGACCCATAGCGACCCTGTACAGGGTTTCCAAGGGTGTAAATCTTTACGGGAGTAGAAAGCCTCATCTTTCTCCCGCGGAGCGGCTGGTAGTTTCGAACCGCTGACCTTATGGTTCGCAGCCCGATTCGTAACCACTACGCTACCAGATGAAAATGTGGTTTAAAAAAGGATTTTTGTACCATTTGTGGGTAGGAAAGTAGTTGGGCGATGTCAGTCCCAACCTTCCCCCTTGAGCCTGCTTTTTGTTCCCTAAACTCAAACAGCATTTCAGAGGAACATGATTTGAGTCCTTCGAGGATGCTACAACTACCATTTTGCCATGGTGGTAATCAGAGTGTGAGATTCTTCAGGGAAGAATTAGAGAGACAGAAACACTACCTTTAGGAATGTATAGACCTAGATGGAGAATATGTCAAAAGTCAATAGCTTCCTATTTTTATAATTTTGTGTAATAAGCGATTCTTTGATTTTGTAGCAATACTTTTTTACTTACCCTCGTGTTCATGTGAGATAGCATCATCTCTCTTGGACCTTAGGTATTAGAAGCAATGAGAATGAGTAACATAATTCATGGAAGAACACGTACTTCTTTTAGGGTTAATGATAGTTGTTGTTGTTGTTCTTATGTGCCGTCAAGTTGGTTCCGACCCATAGTGACCCTGAACAGGGTTTCTGAGGCTGTAAATCTTTACAGGAGCAGAAAGCCTCATCTTTCTCCCGTGGAACAACTGGTAGTTTCGAACTGCTGACCTTAAGGTCCGCAGCCTGATTTGTAACCACTATGCTTCCAGAGCAACCCTTTTTGATAGTAGATGTTGGAAAATAAGTTATCACAATTGTGCACTTCAGTGGGAGGAGGCCTTTGCTTCTCAAAATCCTCACAGAGGTCTTCAGAAGACAATCCATTAGCAAGGCTATGGAAAAACCTGCTTCTGGGCAGTCAAGGTGGAAGTCATACATCTCATCTCATTGCATTTGGTGTTATGATCTGGGATTAGAGTGTGGCACTCCGTGATGTAACAAACTAAATGCCCCATAAACAACAGGTGAAAGAAATATGAAACCTTGTGTGTTTTTCATCTAAAGAAGGCAAATAAACATCCTTGTTGGATTCCTCTCTTAACTTGGTATAGGAATGAAGAGAATTACCTACTTGTGGAATTCTAGAATTAGAAAAGATGTACAATTTAATTCAGTTAACAGTTAAATTCAGTTTAATAGGTTAAATTCAATTTAGAAACTCCAACCACTGCTTAGGTAGTTCCTTGACTAGGTCCATACTTTCTCCTGTGATAATACACTCAATTTTCCAATCACTGAATTGGAACCTACCTACAGGTAACTCTTGTCCATAGTATGCTTCCATTTTATGAGATCCTAGAGTGCCAGTTCATTTGTTTTCTACTATATTTGAAGTCCTGAGTTTCTGTATTTAAGGCAAAACTTAGGTTTTGATCTATTTTTCTCTAGGTTTGGGTTTATAATGAAGAGCATGAATTGGTTTTAAATAATCTCCTCTGCCTGGATATGTCAGAAACTCGCTCATCAGACCCACCAAGACTCATGAAGTGTCATGGGTCAGGAGGATCCCAGCAGTGGACCTTTGGGGTGAGAAGCTTGCTTAGTGGGGTTGGGAGAATGGGAGGGACAGCGAAGGCTGAACGAGGGTGTAGTACCCCTTCAACTCAGAGAGGAGCTGTAGTTTACCACCTTGTAGGGGTCTTCTTAGATGCTCCAGTTCTCTTCTTGATTTCTATATTTTCATTACCGTGTTCTGACAGTATAATTTTTAAGTAAAAGCAAATATCTGGTGGGTTTTTTTTTTTTTTTTTTTTGCTATTTTTTTTTTTTTTTTAAACTTTCTCTCACAGAAGAATAATCGGCTGTACCAGGTGTCGGTTGGACAATGCCTGAAAGTGATTGATCCTCTGAGTCAGAAAGGCTATGTTGCTATGGCAATCTGTGATGGCTCCTCCTTACAACAGTGGCATTTAGAAGGTTAAGATGGACCTCTCACTGGAATGGTGTGATTTATTAGGCTTTGCACCTCCTCTGAAAAATGTGATGCTTTAGACAGAATGTTGCTGGTACAGGGAAACCCTGAACTGATTTCCTGATTGGATAGGACTATCTGGAAAAGCATGAGCGTTTTCCTGTCCTCCTGTGGAGCTGCCTGTGAAGATGAGCAGAGGCAAGACAACAGTTTACTAAGGGGTTGGAGCATCATGTGACCATCAGTAGATACAGAAGTACATTTCACCAAGACATTAATGTTGTTTCTGAGCTCTCTTAAGGAATTTCTTGCTTACAGAGGGAAAACAATGCAATTTTAACTCAGAAGACTTGGTTTTGTACAAAAGGAGAAAATCCAGGAAACAGGCACTTCTGCTCGAATCCATGTGTGCTTCCTATTAACCCCTTTTAATGATGGACTGGTTTCTTTCTGATCAGGAACTTGTCATGATTGCCTTTCTTAGAAGACCTCATAGGAGATACCTAGTTACTTTCTCCTCTTATCATTGGTTTAATGTGTTCTAATTTTTTTTTTTTTAACTGAGTCTACATTACTTTTAACTTCAGAGGCATCATTTAAGAAGCAATTAACTATTATAAATTATTTTGGATGAATGCTGATAGTAACTACATTTAAAATAAAGAATTCTTTTGATTATTTACTTAGGATTTTTGTCTTTTTTATTCTTTGTATTGGGATCTCTGGTCTGAGTTGTTCCGTGTGTATGATACGTGAGCGTATTCTTTTCTTAAATTAAAAAAAGAAAGAAATCTTTGATTAAAAATGAAATTATTTTAAAAAAGAAATAATTCTTTTCAGCTTACTTGATGAACCAATAAGCTACCTGGTAACTTCCACCTTTATAGCTTCTTAACTTGAACTATATGCATTTGAAGCTGAAGTTACATAAATTTTGACATTTTATATGAAAATTGCCTGTGAAGTTTATAGATAGTTAATTAAATAGGCCGGTTGATACACAGGACAAGATATCAGATACTCGTACCCATTGGACATAGCTTGTATGGCTTGCTGACCAGAACTTGGTCAGAAGATAAAGAAGTTGGATACAGGGAGCAAGCATAAATTGCTACAACTTGATGAGCTTGACCTTTGTTTACAGATGCAGTTGCCCACATTTCCAACAGAAAGGAAAGGTTTCTATGTAACAAGGATCAAGCTTGCCACCTCAGTACAGTGGGTTGATAGGAATGGGCAACTTAGACTTTGGCTATCAAAATTGGGGGCTTAAGAAAGACACAATGGGGCTGGTTTACAAGCTTTCATGAAGGTGCTTAGGGTCAGATCATCAGAATGAGGGCGGAAGATCGAATCCCCACTGAATAGTTTTCCTCTTGTCCAGAAGGGTCTGGTGATGACGGGGATAGGATTTTATGATTCAATTGTGAGTAACTGTTATGAAGGACTTACGGCGACTGTCACAACAGTAAATATAGAAAAGGTAGAACTAAAGGCGGGGAGCAGTTAATCTGTCATTTCAGGATCAGAGGACCCTAGGACCATCAGGAAGGAAGAGTAAGACAGGAGCAAGGGATCCTAACCAGAAAAGCAGCCAACTACAGAGATAGTGGCAGAGGTGATGGCATAGAGAGAGAGAGAGAGCAGCTGAGGACTATATGCCCATGGACTGAGAAAGGCAGCGTGCCTGTGGACAGGAGGCTGGCCTGCAAAATGTGCCCTTTGGACATTTAACTGAACATATATTTTCAACGTGGTATATGTACATCAAAAAAATAATAATAAGGGGTAATAGAGGTAAATACTGTTAGCTGATGGTGCATGGAGGAGATTGTAAGCATTGCAATGATTCATTGAGAGTAAAACTGATGATTTGCCCTGTAAACCTTCACTCAATTCACAATAAAAGCTTTTTAAAAATAACCCTATGGAGCACAGTTCTACTCTGATACACATGGGGTCACCATGAGGCAGCATCAATATATATCAGATACTTTAATGAGAGAAATTTGGAATTATTTGCATATAGAAGTCAATAAATTATAATAGCCACTAAAATAACCCTAAGTTTTATTTAATAAATCAACAAAGGGGATAAAATGTAATCTTAAAAAAAGAACACAGGTAAAGGAAATCGAGAATTGTTGTTAGGTGCTCTTAAGCTGGTTCTGACTTATACTGACCTCACGTGACAGAACTGCCCCATAGGATTTTTCCACATCATAATTTTGACGACAGTAGATTGCTAGATCTTTCTCTCCCAAAGCCCATGAGTGAGTTTGAACTACCAGCTTTTCAGTTAGTAACTGAGCACTTAACCATCATACCACCAGAAATCTTTGAAATTAAGAATGTATGGTACTGAGAGAACAAACAAGATGGCGGATTGGGTGGAAGTGCAGTAAGGGGATCCGTCAGCAACAACACAGAATACAGGACCAAGCAGGCTCAGGGGATGGTACCAGAACTCTGAACCACATATAAAGGAATATTTAGAAGGTTGGAAG
>NW_006408767.1:2223364-2232930 GCF_000296735.1 Chrysochloris asiatica | reverse complement strand
AAACAACAAAAAGACCAATAAAAAATGGGCAAAGGTCTTGAATAGACATTGCACCAAAGAGCATATTCAAATAGCCACCAAACACATGAAAAGATGCTCAGCATCATTATCCATTAAAAAGATGCAAATAAACACTGGACAGCTAAAAAGAAGGTTGGTGACTCAAGCCTGCACGCTGCTCTTTGGAAACACCATACAGGGTCTCTATGAGTCAGAACCAGCTTGACGGCACTTCACAACAAGATAGCTAAGATAAAAAAAATAATTTAAACATTAAATAACAAATGTTTAGCACACTTATCCATTGCTATAGGAATGCAAAATATTACAGCAATTGTTAAAAAACAGTGTGATGGCTCCTGAAAAAACTAAAAATAGAACTACTATATGATCCAGCAATTCCACTCAAGTCTGTAACAGCAGACTTGAGAGCAGAAACTCAAACAGACTTGTACACTGCAGCACTATTCAGAAAAGGTTAACGATGGGAACCTAAATGCCTGTGAACAGATGTATGGATAAACAAATTGTGGTTCATACATACACTGGAATATTACTCAGTTAGCAAGAGATATGAAGTCTCGATCTATGCTACAATATGTATGGCACTTGAAGACATTAAATGCTGAATGAAGTCAAATCACAAAAGGACAAATGTTTTATCATCTTACTTACATAAGGAAGAACAGGAAAACAGTCAAGACAACAAAGTTTTTAGTGGTTACCAGAGGTGGGAAGAAGGAGGTTAAAAAAAACAGCAAAAAACCAACGCACGCCACTGAATCAAGTTTGCCTCACAGTGACCTCATAGGGCAGAGCAGAACTGCGTCACTGGGTTTCTAAGGTCATAAATCTTTACAGAAGCAGACTGCCACGTCTTTTTCCCAGAGTGGCTGCTGTGTTCAAACTGCTAACCTTTCAATTAGCAGATGAGCGCTTAACCACTGTGCCACAAGGGCTCCTTTTTAAGGAGGAGGTTAGGGAGTTTATTGTTTATGGAATACTGAGTTTCAGATTGCTGTTATGTGCCATTGAGTTGGTTCCGACTCATAGCGACCCTGTGTAGGGTTTCTGAGGAGCAACTGATGGGTTTCAACTATGAATCGTGCAGTTAGCTGTCCAAGGCTTATCCTACAGTGCCACACCATGACTCTGGTCTTTCTTGTAGGAATATAGATTACCCTGATTCAGACAACATTGTATTTCTAGATCTTGAAATGCTCTTTTTGATGAATCCAATGCCATTCCTCTTCCATTTGTCGTTCCTGGCATAGTAAACTATGACTCAAAATAGCCAGTATCAGTTCATTTCAGCTCACTAATGCCTCAGATATTGATCTTTATGTGTTCCACTTCATTTTTTACAATTTCCAATTTTCCTAGATGTATACTTCCTATATTCTATGCTCCGATTACCAATAGATGTTTGCACCATTTTTTCATTTGGATCACGCCCTATCAGCAAATGAAGGTCCTGAAGCTCCATCCAAGCCATGTGGTCAGCTCTATTTTGCAGAGGCAACTCTGCATAGTTCTTATTTTCAGTGTCTTCTGACTTGAGGGGCTCATCTTCTGGCACTATGCCAGACAATGCTCTGCTGCTATTCATAAGGTTTTCTATGGCTAACCACTCAGAACTGGTCTCTAGCATGTCTTAATGTGGAATCTCTGCTGAAACCTGTCCAGCATGGAGACCCTGTTGGTATTTAAAATATCAGTGGCACAGCTTCCAGCATCATAGCAACATGTAAGCCACCACAGTACAACAAACAGACAGACTAGCAGTGAAATTTTAGATTAGGGGCATAGAAAAACCTAATTTACGGTTGTTGCTGTTGTTAGGTGCTGTTAAGTTGGTTCTAATTCTTATCAACCCTGTGCACAACAGAACGAAACACCACCTGTCTATGCCATCCTAACACCTGTTACACTTGAGCCCACTGAGCTGCTACTGTGCTGATCTATCTCATTGGGGGCCTTCCTGTTTTTCACTGACCCTCCACTTTACTAAGCATGATGTCCTTCCTTCCCAGGGATGTTCCCTAATGACAACATGTCTGAAGTTGGAGAGCCTCAAATTTCTGGGTTACAAGGAGCATTCTGGCTGTACAGATTTGGTTGTTCTTCTGGAAGTCCATAGTAGTTTCAATATTCTTCTCCAGCACCATAACTCAAATGCATCAGTTTAGAGGTTACAAGTAGGGTTGCTAACCTCAACGTCAGCAGTTTGAAACAACCAGTTGTTCTGTGGGAGAAAGATGAGGTTTTGTCTCAGAAATCCTATGTAGGGTCGCTATGAGTTGGAACCGACTCCACGGCACATCACCACCACCACCACCACTATGAGGCTATTGAAAATACCAAGGTTTAGATCAGGCACACCTCAGTCCTCAACTGATTATCGTTGCTTATAAACATCTTAAAGAGGTCTTGTGTAGAAGATTTGCCGAATGCAATTGGTTAATTTCTTTAGTACTGCTTCCCTGAGTGTTGGCTATGAATCCTAGCAAAATGCAGTTTTTGACAACTTCAGTCTTTTCTCCATATACCATTACGTTATTTAATGGTCCAGTTGTAAAGATTTTCACTTTGTTTACATAGAGGAGCCACCCATACTGAAAACTGTGGTCTTTGATCTTCATCAGTAAGTATTTTGAGTCTTCTCTTTCAGCAGGCAAGGTTGTTGTCATCTACATATTGCAGTGGCAGGGGCCATGCCATCAAGGAGCGGAACGGTGGGGGACCCTACACATGAAGGACTCATTGTTAAGCAAGGCCACAATGAGTCTGTCCTTGGAAGGCAAGGCCCTGAGGAGACTGCTCATGCAAGGGCCCCACAGTTCTTGTTCTTTCCTTTTATGAATAGTTCATTTTTTATTTTTCTTGATTTTATTATAGAAGTTTTTAGTAGACTTTTCAATAATCATATTAAAGATTAAAAATGACATTTAGACACCTTCACACCATTACATTAACAGTAAGTTTCACTACTAGGAAAAACCACACCAGCTAAAGTATTGCCAGTTTAAGTTTGAGATTACAATCAACATCATCCTCTATAGTTTTAGCTTGAGACAATAAAGACCTTTAGAGAATAACTGAACCATGATCAAGGGTTGTGGGAACACGTAAGGATATAGGTAGAAATTTAACTAGATATTTTGGATAAGGAGATTGTTAGTATGGGGAAGTTGTTACGCTTATTCTTAATTATAAAACTTTAGGTACTTTTTATATTCTTGTTTTTAAATCAATTATGAGTAACTTATGTAGGGTTAGTTACGGAAAAAATGTTTTACTGTGAGTTGTGATTAATGAATCTATAGAAAATAGTAGATGAGGGTAGAGATAGAAGTTAAGATTTAGAACTGTTTATAGGTTAACTTGACATTTTAGGGAGAATTAAAGAACAACAGAATTACTTACGGAGAATAGATGTTATCAAGATAGCTAGGGAGTACAAGGAAAATATTTTGATGTTCTTGATATTCTTTGATGTAACTATAAGATTCATGAATCAAAAATAAATGTAATGATAGCATATTTTATACTTTAAAGAAATTGATTATTATGAGATCATGGTGTATTGGGATGGTATATAAGGAGCTGAAAATTTGAGTAAATATAGAGTAAATATCACAAATCATTGACTCTGTGTGATTCCTTTCGCCAACTCCACATCCCCCTTCAAGAACCCCCTAATAAGTTGTCGGGACTGGTCCCTAACATCGCAGGTTGTTAATGACTCTCCAATTCTGATGGTATGTTCTTCATATAACCCATCTTTCTGGATTATTTGCACAGTGTGCAGGTTGAATAAATATGGTGAACATCTTTCCTGATTCTAAATCTTTCAGGTTGAATAAATATGGTGAACATCTTTCCTGATTCTAAATCTTTCAGAGTCCTTGTTCTGTTCCAATGACTGCCTCTTAGTCTCCATTACAGGTTCCTCATGACTACAATTTAAATGTTCTCGAATACCCATTCTTCACAATGTTATGCATAGCTTGTCATTATCCACACTGTTGAATGCCTTTGCCAGTAAATAAAACACAAGTAAACATCTCTCTGATACTCTCTGCTTTCAATCAAGATCCATCTGACATCAGCAACAATAATCATTCCACATACTTGTCTGAAGCCAGCTTGACCCTCTGGCAGTTCCCTGTCAATGTACAGTTGCAGCTGCTTTTGAATTATCTTCAATAAAATTTTACTTGCATGTGCTATTAATAATATTGTTCCACAATTTCTATATTCTGCTGGGTCAACTTTCTTTGGAATTGGCATTGTCTTCCAAATTTCCTGGCACAAATGCATACCTCCAGTGCTGCATCGGTTTGTTCAAAGATTTCAGTTTGTATTGCATCAATTCCTGGAGCCTTACTCTTGCCAATGTACTCTGGACTTAGAATCCTTCTATATTACAAGTTGAATTTTTCCTTCAGCTCTTTCAGCTTGAGAAGTGCTGGGTTCTTCCCTTTTGTTTTCTAACTCTAGGTCTCTGTACATTTCATTATAATACTTGACTTTGTCTTCTTGAGCTGCTCTTTGGAATTTTCTGTAGCTTATTTATCTCGTTTCTTTCATTCCCTTAAGCATCTCTATGCTGAATATCAATTTTCAGAGACTCTTCTGACATGATTTGGTCTTTTTCTCAACCTTTTGATTTCTTCCTGTAGGATGTTCTTGATGTCATCCTATAGCTCTTCTGGTCTTCTATTTATTGCTGACATGTCTAATGCATCAAATCTGTTCTTGAGATGGTCTCGAAATTCATGGTCAGGTCATATTTTGGCTCTTGTGGACTTGCTTCAATTTTCTTTAGCTTAAACTTGCATATGAGCAAATTGATGATCTGTTCCACATTAGGCCCCTGGCCTTGTTTGGGATGATATTGAACTTTTCCATCATCTCTTCTTACAGATGTAGTCATATTTCTGTATAATCCATCTAATGAAATCCTTGTGTAATTCATCTATGTTGTTTTAAAAAAAAAAAAAAAAAGGTATTTGTAATGAATAAGCACTTATCTTGCAAACTTTTGTCATGTGATCTGCAGCATCATTTCTATCACCAAGGCCTTATTTTCCAACTACTGACCCTTCCTTTTTGTTTCCAATCTTTCCATCACCAGTAACTATTAATGCATCTTGATTGCATGTTTAGGGTTGTACAATTAACAAGTGCTGTCAGTAAGTTGCACACACATAAAAAGTTGAATTGGCAAAAGATGTGTGATATATTTACAGTGACAAAAAACGTAACTTTTGAGGCTGCTTATGTGCAACCAAACACTTACTGGAATTTGGTTCCTTCGTTTGGAGGTTTAGGGTCATGGTTTCATGAAACATTCTAGTTTATTGGCCTACTACCTTGTTTAGAGCTTCTGGTTTCTTAAAAGAGTTGCAACCAGCCATCGATGCACAACAATTGGTTTCTAATAACCTGAAGCAAGAGAGGAAGGAGTTAGGAAAAGAAAACACAGACTACAAGGCTAAAAGACTTCACAAACAATTGCCTTGTCATGAGACCAGAAGAACTGGATGGTGCTCTGCTACCATTACTCAGTATTCTGAACAAAGATTCTATAGAAGAATCTTGATCAAAAGCAGGCGAAAGGTAGAGCAAAACTTCAGTCTCATGGAATGCACTTTCTGGGTCTATGGAAGCTGTTTGAATCCTTGCAACTATTGTCCTGAGATAATTTTTAAACCTTTAACCAAAAATATCTAAATGGTAGTTTAGCTTAACTAGTAGAGAATGGCTGTGTTAGGTATTATGGCTCTTTTAGGATCTTTCTATATGGGATAAAACTGACAATTCAAAAGATTAGATAGGAACCTTAGGGGGCCGAGAGTTTATGTTAGTGGAAGAGAAAGAATGTAATTAATGTTAAGGAAATGCACATGTAAAAACCTGAATTGGTGTATGCCGTTTATATTCTTTACAACAAAATAAACTTAAAAGTCATCCAGAATCACTCCCTTTACGTCCTCAACCACATATGTAAATCATGGGACTTGAGTCTACCTTCAACACATAGCTTGCTCACTTCCTAATTGTGTCCACTTTCACTGCAGTCTACTACTCAATCCAAGTTACTAGAGCCTGGACCACTGCAGAACCCTCTTGTTAGTTAAGTGCCATCAAGTGATTCCCACTCACAATGACTCTATATAGGGTTTCCAAGGTACGGGTGAGTTTGAAGCACCGACCTTACAGTTCATACTGACTTTGCAGTCCAGCACATTAATCCACAGTGACACACATACAACCAGCTCTTCTCTGCCTAGCAGCACAAGCAATCTTTTGTATACAAACTAGACCACAGCCTTTCTTGCATAAAATTCTCCAAAGTCTTCCTACTGTGTTTAGACAACCCAGACCCCTTGACTGATTTGGTCCTTGCTTTTCCGTGATTCTATCTGGCTACTTGCACACGCATGTTCTCCTTCCAGGAAGCCCTTTGCCTTTCTGCCTCCCAAGGTAAGCTCTGTTATTCAAGTCAGGTTAAGGAATGCCTCTGCCTGACCCCCAGGTGTTGTTAAGTGCCTTTGAGTTGGTTCTGACCTACAGTGACCCTGTATAGTGTTTCCAAGGAGCGGCTGGAGTTTGAAACATCTTGCAGTCCAGTGCATTATCCTGCAGTGCCACACCAGGACTCCTTCAAAACCTAGCTTACTTGTTTTTGTTTGTCCCCCCACTTGAATACAAGCTCTGAGGTGCTATGGTTTCATGCACTATGGTGTCCTCAGTGCCTTTTAGGCCTTACTTCTTCTTTTACGAATCAATCTGAAGGTGAGAAATACCTTTTTTGCCTTGAGCGGCATGTGTATGGCAATGAGAGGTCAGATCCAAGACTGTGATGAACTGCAGCTGTTTTCATCCTCATGTGTCTGATCTTTTAAGATCAAGACAGTAGAGAAGACAACTCCGCCAAGTTTCTCAAAAGAATGCCAGGGTCCTTAACACTACCCGACTCTATCCAAAAGGTTATGTTTACAAACATGAAATGTTGTACAATAGTTAAAAAATTTTTTCTCCCCAGGTTATGGAAACTCTGAGGATTTCGATAAATCAGTGCAATCCAAACAGCTTGCTATTTTGGAGTTCATAGAGCACAGGTTAGAAATCTATTTGGGGAGCTGTGAGGGGGTGTCTGAGCAGCTTTTATTCCTGGCAACCCCTAAAATTATATATGATTAATACAATAATCTCTATTAAAATACGGCAAGAAGAGCTACTTCGTAAAAATAAAAAAAGCCTGCAGAGACTAAATTTAACAATGAAAGAAAATACTTTAGAAAACAATGTCCACACCTTTATCTCCGCAGTTCTGTCAGGCGTCCGAAGCTGCTCTGATCCTTCCCCCACTTGGTCTCACCCAAGATGGTGGCTCCTGGAGCAGCTGAGCATCCCAGACTAGAAAACAATGGATTTCTTGCTTCTGCCACAAATTCCCCCAGCTGTAAGCCTTCCAACCTTCTAAGTATTCCTTTATATGTGGTTCAGAGTTCTGGGACCATCCCCTGAGCCTGTTTGGTCCTGTGTTCTGTGTTGTTGCTGGTGGAGCTCTTTACTGCACTTCCACCCGATCTGCCATCTTGTTTGTTCTCCAAAGAAAGAAAATACTTTAAACAATGGAAACAAGCACAAAGAATATTCTAAAATGTGACCCTGGAAATCATCTAAAAGGAAACAGACGTTCTCCTTTATTGAACTGCAGGGATGAGAGTGTCTAGGTGGAATGAGTTACAGAGCATGTAGTTAAACACTCTACTTGAAAAGAATCAAGTTGATTCTATTTGTCACCACTCTAGTAATTCTGAAAGGTAAACTTCACCGTCAGTGATTCTTAGGCAACCGTGGCTTGAAGAGCACCAATCAGAGCATTAGACTGGCGCAGAGAAACTTGAGGCGGCAGACTTTATAGATGTAAAATATTTTATTTGTAAATGGTGATCTTCTAAATCTGTGTCCACAAATTCCAAAACCCATAACACTCTGTATACTTCAAAAAATTCAATTTTTGCCAACATTAGATACTATCATACAGAACAGAAAACAAAACAAAACAAAAACCTGAAAGGACAAATACTGGTAGGATGTCATAATATTGTACGAGAGAAGAAAAATATTCAAGAAACAAATTTCATACAGCTATTTATCAAGAGAAAAATATATACACTTGATTTATTCTGTAAGATAAAAATACATCATGCCATATACATTACAAGTTGAGAACTGTATCACTGATATACTCACAGCTTACAGTCCACTTTATTGTGCACACAAAAGAACTTCATTTTACATTTAGCTTGTGAAGTGTCAGTACCAGAATTTTAAGTACAAAATAAAAAGCTAACCTGCTTCAAAATGCTGATTAAATTTCTACAAGCAAACACAAAATGGTGGGTTTTTTTGTTTGTTTTGTTTTTGTTTTTTTATTAAAGAAATGTAAACAAACAGTTCATACAAACACATTTTAAAATTACATCTTTCAAAACCCTATTGCCGGAGTCCTGCAGCTGCAAGCATAATCACATCTTTTTTTTTTTTTTTTTTCAAATTTTTTTGTGTTAAATAGAAGGCTAAAGAATTAGATTTAAGTTCCTGCTACATTATCCTATTATGTTTACATGATTCTTTGCGGCTTGAAACAAAGTTCTAATCAAAAGTACTTTCGCTGAAGAAAAAATTCAGCCTCCATTTGGGTGTATTTTTAAGCAGTTATTCACAGTTATCACAAATTGTAAGCACAAAAAACCTGACTGAAGAAGTAGGGATGCAACAATATAATAGGAAAAAATTAGTTTAAATTACCAAAACAGCTATAAAAGTTGTAGTCATAGCATACACTCCCGTTCTATCAGAATTAAGGTTTATAAAACAATTCAGTACTAATAGACCATAGTTCCCAAAAAATCCCAAACACTCTAGGTTGAAATTTTGGTTATGACATAATTACAATGACATGTTTAATAACATAAAACTATATTGTAGCATCCCAAGAACACCTTATAAGCACCCAGCTGCTGCCGAGCCTGATAGCATTTGGTCAATAACTATTCTTATTCTGTATTTTCTTCTCAAAATATTTACATATTTGTACAAAGTAACAGGGTCTGTTAGTTCTGCAGGTCACAGCAGCAGCTTGGCTTTCTTCTAACTTTTATTTAAAAATAGCTTCATTCACTTATTCAATAATAAATACAAAAAGTTTCTCTTATTTTACAGAAATCAAAAACTACAATAAACTGACTCATGGAATCAAGTATTTAAATGTATTTTAGTGCAAGTTATTATCCCTTAGCTCTATCCCTAAGGAAGTCATTTCAGTACATTCCTTGTTCAGTGGTGTCTACTTTATTAAAAAAATTTAAATTAGAGGGCCTGCCCCTTTTCAAATAAGGCCGTGGCCAGCACTTTGGACGTCTCCCTTTCGCTGGTGATTTCAGTCTTACATTCATAGGAGGCCCCTGCCGTGTGGGGCAGGGCAGCCATCGGCTCTTTGCCCCAGTAAGTTTCTCCTTAGTGAGATTAAAAAAAAAAAAAAAAAA
>NW_006408767.1:2217445-2223264 GCF_000296735.1 Chrysochloris asiatica | reverse complement strand
CAGAATAACTTTTACATGTGTTGCCTGTTTCCCTGGTTTGTGGCAGCTGGTATTGGTTCTTGTCTGGATTTTGGTGTTTTATAAAGTGTTATTGCAGCTTGGCTATTTGGCAGCAGTTGCTGACTCTTTTCGTGTAATGTAGGAGGACAAAGAGTCCTCCAATAGCAGAAGGGAGTCTATGTGACAATCAAACAACACCAGTCAGGTAGAGACCAAAACCAAAAGCAAAAAAAAAAAAAAAAAAAAAAAAAAAGGAGAAAAATAAGAGAAAGAAAAGAAAAAAGAAGCAAAAGTGCTGGACCATCCTGTGATTCTGTTTAGCCTCAGAACTTCAGGAAAGCCGCTTTAGTCAGCTTTCTCCTGGGGCTGCTTTAACCTAAAGTACTGAGGAAATCAGAATTCCCAGAAGTAATTTTTAAAAAGTCATAAAACAGAAAATAAAAGTTATCTTTCTGTACGCAAAATTCAAATGGCATGTTGAATCACTTCTTCCTAGGGACAAGCAGCCGCCGCTCATGTGAGAATGCGCTCAGTTCATCCACTTCCGGCAGTTCACAGCTCCACAGTGACACGGGATCTTGTGCTGGTCATCCTCAAAGTCAAACTTGTAGTCATAGCAAAGCTGTGACAGCAAAGAATCAGTGAGAGAAAGAGGATTGGACAGGGAGGGCTTTCCTGCCTGGATTGCCCCACTTCAAAATCAGCAAAAAACAAGCAGAAGTCAAAGGGAGATCTGGTTTGTGGAGGTTCCATTGGGTCCCAGTTGTGGAAATGTCAAAACAAAATAAAAAACTAACATAGCTACCCTTCACTTGGGACTGCAAAGGGGCAGAGGAGATAGAGAGGCAATGTTCTTCAGTCAAACCAGATCTCTGCATTTCTCCAGCTTCTCCCGGAATTGTGCACAGGAAGGAGGAATCATGGGATACCCTGCTACAGGCAGGCGCATCCTCCTCCTTGGAATAATCCTCTGATTTGCTAAGCGGGGCAATTGCCTTTAGAAACTAACACCTGACTTCATCCTCCAACTTTCTTCACTTAAAAGAATTATTTAAAGGTTGTCTATACAGGGTCACTAAGGAGCTCTGGTAGTATAGTGGTTACGAATTGGGCTGCGAACCTCAAGGTCAGCAGTTCGAAATTACCAGCTGTTCTGCGGGAGAAAGATGAGGCTTTCTGCTCCCATAAAGATTTACAGCCTCAGAAACTCTGTACAGGGTCGCTATGAGTCGGAACCGACTCCACGGCACATAACCACAACCACAACAATACAGGGTCGCTATGGGTTGGAACCAACTCGAGGTACTTAACAACAACAATTGAAAGGTTAACAAATTAGTCACCATTCAGACTAGCCTTGTTCCCACAGTAAGTGAGAGTTGGTTAGATTTTCATGGCACATGTACTCACTGGCACCACAGGGCTCTCATATACTTTCTTTCACCTAATCTTTACACAAGTCTGATTATTTTCAGTGGCTCTATGTCTTATCAGACCCATATTCTTGATTTCATAAATGACATCCCTAAAAGATGACCAAATAAACACAAGTATGACCATAAACCTACATTCAAGGAAGGCTGGGAGCTTCCACAAAACAAAGACACTCAGGTTCCCCACATTTCAAAAACAAGGGTGTGTGTGAATGGTGTGCAATTTCCTAGGTAAACCAACACTGCTGCAGCACATGCATCACAATGAACTCCAATTCCAGATGAGGGCACTTAGATCAAGATGTGCCAATCACATTTGTGGAAGAGAAAGTTGAGAAATGTGATAGGACCAACAAGACCAGTAACAATCCTAACAGTAGAGATACTTGGCTAAAGTCATCTTCTGAAACGGAGGAGCCAAATGACAAGCCCAGAATTCAACATTAAAAACATACAAAATCAAATACCCAAACTCCTTGAAGTTTGTTGATGTGAAAGATAGGTAAGATTGTATTGACCACAGTGTGAATATGAGCCACCTGGGGCAATCTGGAAACCTAAAATTTGCTGCCCCATCTCAAGTCTGAGTGTTCTTGGAGACCTCATGACAACTCCATTATATTCTTCAAACATCAGTTTCACTGTATTTAGAGAGGGATAGTATCTAACTGTGTCCAGATTAAGGTGGTACAAAAGACCATAAGACATGAAATGATGTCATTTAATGAGTGATATGGGGATGCAAATTTGTGAAACAGAAAAATGGGGAAAGTGAAGATTAAACACTCAAACTTATCCTGCGGAAGAAGGTAAGTTGAATTCCTTATGGGCAGCATGACACAGTGGCAAAATTTGACCTAACATGAACAAATTTCTTCTGGCAATTGAAAAGGTGTGTGTGTGGGGGGGAATGAGCAAATCACCTTGTATGAATCAGTGATCTACCAGCTACCAGGTTATAAACAACCTAGCAAACACCAACCCTCTAACTCTTACCTCTTCTCCTTTCTGAATTCTCCGGTTGGAGCTGATGATAATTTTATGTCCTCTCTCAAAAGTCACCACTTCAGCCACACAATTGGGTGCACATGAATGGTTGATATATCTGCAAATCAGATATTGGAAAACGCTTACAGATCTAGAAAAATCTTTAAACATCTTCAATTCACATGGAGAACATTTTCATAATCACATTTCTATTTGCCAATTTAACACATAATTTTAAGTAAAAAACTTTCAAAACAACTCATTTGCCCTGGATTTTAATCACTGAAAGGCTACAGTGAGCATTTCTCTCCTGCTTCCATCTCTCTCCATTACCATAGAGCTTGCCAAGCAAAGCACTCAGTTGATCAGATTCCATCTTGTTCTCACCTTGCAGGCCCTCCTGTAAGTGTGGCATCAATAACATGGTCATTATCCATGCGAAACATGTACACGCCGCGGTTCTGGAAGAGAAAGCACTTTTTTCTACTTCTTATTTAAACAGTCATTAGCCTAGTTGAGGAACTACTTCTCCATGCTTACATTCACTTGAGGAGGAGTAAGTAAGAACTGAATGCATCCAGTGACACTCACTGTGGGTATAGTCTACTAAACCCCAGATGGAGGTGACCATGCCATGGCATGAGTATAAAGCAATGAATCACTGCTTGTTTGTGAAGACATACATATAAACCAATGTGAGGCAATCAGTTGCTGTTGTTAAGTGCCATCAAGTCGGTTCCGACTCACAGCGACCCTGTACAGATTTCCAAGGAGCGGCTGGTGAGTTTGAACTGCCGACCTTGTGGTCCAGTGTTTCATCCCACAGCGTGAAACCAGGACTCTGAACCAAACTGTAGTACGTACAAAAGGGAAATGGAAGTAAAATGCAACAACCAGTCCTTCTTATAGTAAATGTGTTTGGGATGAGAGCACCCACTGAAGAGCAGGCCGCACTGCTAAGCTATGCAAATAACAGCACAAGTTGAAAAAGAAAGATGAAAAGAGACAATAATAAAATACTAGAGTATACAGACATGGCTTGTTCAAATTTAGTTCTTTCCAGGATGTTTAGATGGCATAAGACAGAGAGGATGAATGTGGCATCTTACACAGAATCACACAGAGCAGGCACTTACCTGAGACTCATAAAGTTTCTCTTTTCTGTTTGCTACTTCATTTCTAATGATAGTCCCAATATATTCAATGACCATGGTGTGCTTCTCAATGTCTCTAGCAGCATAAAGGCCCAATCCCTGATGAAAAGAAGAAAAAAATAAGTACATATATATCCTCTTGTATAGCTTCAATTTTTTTTTTTTTTTTTAACTCAATTCACATAACTTCAATTTAACTGACAACAAAATCTGCTTTCTCTCCGTCATACAAATGTATTACCCTTTGGTGAAATCGTGGGTCTAATTACAGACAGACTTAAGATTTCACATGAACTCAAGTAATTTTTTGTATTGAATATGCTATATCCTCTGACATTTAAAAATGATACAATCTTCTCACTAACAGCTATGCCATCAGTATCTTTTTTTCAATGTCATTTTAAAGCTAGTCTCTTGTGGCAGATCTATCAGACTCTATGGCTATGGCATTCATAAACATGAGCAAAATACTGTGACTGGCGAGCTACATTTTTAACAGGCCATCCACCTTCCAGGTAATCCCATGCTGAGATCCCATTAATGATAAGGCTATGGGCCTCTGGTAATTATTTCATCTCACTACTAGTCACGGGCACACAGAGGCTCCTTATGATAAGCACTAGACTATGAACCACATAGGCCATGGTTTGAATTAAAGACAGCTGCTCTGTGGGATAAAGAGGAGACTTTCTGCTCCAGTGAAGAATAACCCTATACCGGTTTGCTAAGAGTTGGAACCAATAACAGTATTCAGCTAGTCCTGGTGTGGTGCCCTAGGATAAGCACTGCTGTACAGTAACCACAAGGTTGGCAGTTCAAATTCACTAGCTACTCCTTGGAATCATTGTACAGGGCTGCTAGGAGTTGGAATCAAATCAATAGCCTTAAAAAACAACAACAACTATTCAAAACTGTGACATAACAATAAATTCAACAAAATAGAAACATGGCTAGCTAAAATATTTATTAAAATTCTATATACAGGTTCAACATTTGGCTATGAGCAGAAGTCAGGGCAGAAAAAGGGGAGAAAACAGGCAAAGTATCATACTCTTGTTAAGTGCCATGAAGTCAGTTCCGACTCACAGTGATATTGTATTGGGTTTCTGAGGAGTGATTGGTGAGCCTGAACCATAGACCTTACTGGTCAAACTGACCTTGTACTCCAGTACATTAACTCTCAGTGCCATGCCCGGACTCATACTCTAGTTATCTGCAAAACTGGAAAGAAATGAAGTTCTTGGGGAAAACAATTTTTTCTCCTAAAACAATATCCCAAGGCTGCCAAAGTCATGTATAGGAATTTGAATGGACCATCTCTCTCATTTGGCAATGAGTACTAGCTTGTTGTTGTTAAGTGCTATTGAGTTGGTTCTGACCCATAGTGACCCTGTACAGTTTTCGAGAAGCGGCTGGCAAGCTTAAAATGCCGATCTTGCAGTTCAAATAGATTTTGCAGTTCAGCGCATTAACTCACAATACTATACTAGGCCTCCACTGTCTAGCTTATACATAAGTGAATCATGTGGTCTAGGCACTATTCTAAGCTTTATGTAACACAAGTTATGGAAAAGAGAGTTTCCTTGACACGGTGTTAGTATTTTCTTGTCCCAGTTTGTTTCTGTATTTTTAACTAAATTGACCAGAAGGCAGTAGTTGAGACAAGGATAAAAACCCACCACTTTTCTGTCAGTTTGTCATACAGTGGAGGCTTGTGTGTTGCTGTGAGGTTGGAAGCTATGCCACCAATACTTTAAATACTAGCAATGCATGGTGGACAGGTGTCAGTGGCGCTTCCAGGCTAAGACAGACTGGGAAGAAGGAGAGCTGGACTACTTGTGAATGTTTACCCACCTTATGAATAGCAGTGGAACACTGTCACAGATAAGATACTAGAAAATGAAAATATGAACATCAGAACATTATCAGATAAAACAGCAGAAGATGAATCCCTCAAGATGAAAGGCACTCAAAATACTACTGGGGAGGAGCTATCTCCTCAAAGTAGAGTTAACCACGATGATGAAAACACTGGCTTTTAAAAAAGAATGCTAATGGAGGAAGGCAGAATCTCCAGTGGGTACTATTCAATCTGTCTGGGCAGAGCGGATGAAAGGAAATACAGATGGGTAACTCGCGATCCTGTAGTGAAGAATGCTTATCAGGAAGGATTATGAGCGTTGGAAATGCAGAGGTAGACGTTTTGGAACAAGGAAGGGAGTACTTAATTCTACAGGCTAGGAGC
>NW_006408767.1:2206440-2217259 GCF_000296735.1 Chrysochloris asiatica | reverse complement strand
GTGTAGGGGGCGGGTTTCTAGGATATACCCTTTGGCTGGTTGATGATGCATGGAGGGGATTGGAACCATGGCAATGAGATGATATACGATGGAATGAATGTAAAACTAAAGTTCTCTCATTAAACTAGCATATAATTCAAAATAAAACATTAAAAAAAAAAGAAAGAATGCTAAGATTCCACCTTAAGTCTGTGAAAATCATAATTTGAAGGAAGCTTGGGAACTGGGAGCAACCCTTATATCTGTAACCCTTTCTCAGCACTGACACTGCTTCATTAATTCATATAGAGAACCTAAGAAATGACATTAAAAATCTATTTTGTCTTCAGACTGCTGCAAATTTTGGTTAGCAGATATACTGAGGCTCTAAATATGTCTATTTATTCTATGAAAGTAAAGCCATGAAATGACAATTAATCAAGTACAGTTTCCCCAAATAATGGATTAAAGGTTAAGAAGATATTTGAAGTGATACATTCTTGAAGGCAGTTCAATTGTACCCAAATTTATACTGCAGGCCAACAACCACCTGCCGCTCCTTGTAAACTCTATACAGGGTTGCTATGGGTCAGAACAGACTTGACAGCACATAACAACTACGAGTCGTAAAAGGATGAGCTTAGGTAAAACTTAATTAAGAATACTGATAACTAAAGTTATTTGCAGCATTTATCTTTTTACTGGGCACCATGGTTAGGAATCCCAGAATCAGGAGGAAATGAAAACGTGACTTTTTCTGATTGAGGCTTCATGATACAGCAGAAAATAAAACCCAATGTATTCCATTTCAAACTCTGTATTCAATTCATAAATGGTCTTGCAATTCAGGGGAACAAAAAGCTACTTTTGGCCAACCCAAGCACAGCTTTGTTACATTAAAAACAAACTCATGTATAAAACAAGTATCTGTTCAAAGTATATTTTTATGAAGACACTGTAAGAAATAAATAATGCAAAAGCTGTAAGGTTAATAATGTATTGTGTGCAACATTTTTACTAGGTACAGCTGTTTACAGGCATCTTTTGCTGTAGTGTTTATACCAGAGGTACCCAACTTACATATCCTAATTCATATTTTAAGAGGGTCCTTAAAATGCTCCAATTTCCCTGACCAGCACTCCAAAACATCCAAATGCACCCACAGCCTCATCTTTTTTTAAAAAAAAGTATAATGACTAGATATTCTGGACTTTTAGAAAAGGTTTTTTGAAGATTTTTCGTCTAAAGAGTATAGAAGATCAGACAAATATCCTCCATAAAGATACAGATTGCTTCAACTGTCTTCAACCTATAACTGATTGTTGTTGTTGTTGTCAGGTGCCATCGAGTCGGAACCGACTCATAGCGACCCCATGCACAGCAGAACAAAACAATGTCCGATCCTGGGCCAACCTCACTACCACCACCACACTTGATGCCATCAATGATGCCACCTGGCTGATCCATCCCATTGGGGGTCTTCCTCTTTTTCTCTGACCCTCCATCTTACCCAGCATGACATCCATCTCCAGCGACTGTTCCCTCCTGACAATATGTCCAAAGTATGAGAGACGAAACTTAGCCATCATGGCCTCCAAGGAACACTCTGGCTGCACTTCTTCCAACACAGATCTATTGGTTCTTTGGTTCTTTTCTCCTCCAACACCACAATTCAAAGGCATCTAGTCTTCTACGATCTTCCTTATTCACTGTCCAGCTTTCGCATCCATATGAGGTTATTGAAAATACCATGGCTTGGGTCAGGCACACCTTAGTCCTCAAGCTGACATCTTTGTTCTTCAACATTTTAAAAAGTTCCTGTGCAGCAGATTTGCCCAGTGCAATATGTCGTCTGATCTCTTGACTGCTGCTTCCGCGAGTGTTGATAGTTGATCCAAGAAGAATGAAGTCCTTGACAACTTCAATCTTTTCTCCATTGATAAGAATGTTGTTTACTGGTCCATTGGTGAGGACTTTTGTTTTCCTGACATTGAGATGCAACCCATACCGAAGGCTGTACTCTTTGATCTTCATAAGTAAATGTTTCAAGTCCTCTTCACTTTCAGCAAGCAAGGTTGTATCATCTGCATATTGCAGACTGATTCGAATACCTAAAAGAGTTTCTAGAACTTGCCCAGTGAAATAGGTTTCCTGCGGAACCTTTGTAGTGCATATGTTCTTAAGTGGAATCTTTAGCCCCATCAAGAACCTTCTGAGGTGGGATATTCCCACTTGAAAGGTCATGCAGACCAGCTAGATGGAGCCAGAGGAACAAAAGATACATCCCAAGAGACAGACCAGCAGGAAAAACCAAAACGGCAGTCTGTTTGGCTATTATAAGAACAAGCAAGCTGTTCGCTGGTGAGCCATCAAGGCAATGAATCAAGTCTCTTCAGGACAAACCCCCCTCCCAAGACTAAAACTCATAAGGAACACACAAGCAGGCATGTAAGCTAGCTAGCAACCGCATTGGTCTACATGTGAGTGGAAGCGGGGGAAAGTCAGTAATGAAGATATGGGCTGAGCTCGACCATGTTCCATAAACTCCTGTCGACCTTAAGATGAGAGAGAGAAGAAGGGCTGGTTGGTCCAAAGTTTTGGGAAACTTGGGAACTCCTGAGACCAAAGACAATGACCTAGCCTCAGGGGGCTAGAGCTGAGAGTAAAGTATCCAGCTGATATGAAGTGGGGAAAACACACAGCACCCAAACTTGCAGAGAGTACTTGACCTAGCCTTCAATGGCTTGATGATCAGAACTCGACTAGAGGAAGATAAAGAAATTTGATAAAGGAAACAAGTGTAAATTGCTACAACATACAGGAAATGAACTAATTACATCTGTGGGAAGAACCAATGGAGTCGTTCAACCCTACGTACAACAGAAACACTGCATCCAATCCTGTGCCATTGCCACAACTGTTGCTATGTTTGAGCCCACTGCTGCTGTCACTGTGCCAATCCATTAGGGGTCTTGCTCTTTCTCGCTGACCCTCCACTTTACAAAGAATGATGTCCTCTTCTAAGGAATGGCCCCTCTTGATAATGTATCTTAAGTATGAGAAACAAAGTCTTACCATCCTGGCTTATAAAGAGCATTCTGGTGGTATTTCTTCCAAACAGATTTGTTTGTTCACCTGGTAGTCCATAGTTCTTTTAATATTCTTCTCCAACACCAAAACACAAACACCTAAATTCTTCTATGGTCTTCCTTATTCACTATCCAACATTCACATGTATTAAGAGACCACAGAAAATACATGGCTTGGGTGAGGCGCACTTTATACTCAAACTGACATCTCTGTTCTTGAACACTTTGAAGACATCCTGTGCAGCAGATAGGCCTAATGCAATGCATACTTTGATTTCCTGAAGCTATTTATTGGTCCAGTTGTGAGGATTTTTGTTATCTTTACATTGAGGTACAACCCATACTGAATGATGAATGCTGTGCTCTCAGATCTTCATTACTATTTTTAAGTACCTGTCACTTTTAGCAAGCAAGGATTTATCATCTGCATATCACAGGCTGTTAATAAGTCTTTCTCCAATCCTGAGGCCATGTTCGTCTTCATATAATCCATCTTGTGAGATTATCTGCTTAGCATACAGATTGAATGAGCATGGTGAAAAAATACAACCTGGTGCATACCTTTCCTGATTCTGAACCATTCAACATCTCCTTATTCTGTTAGAACAACTGAATCTTGGTTCCTGCCTATGTACAGGTTTCTCATAAGCACAATTAAGCGTCTGGAATACTCATTTTCTGCAAAGTCATCAATAGCTTGTCATGATCCACACAATTGAAAACCTTAGTCAAAAGAGCACAGGTATGCATCTTTGTGGTATTTTCTGCTTTCAGCCAGGACTCATCTGACATCAGATCAAGAGGTAGTCATTTGAATAGAACAGGAAGATACTGAATGGTTTAAAATCAGGAAAGGTATATGCAGGGTTGTATTTTTTCACCATACTTATTCAGTCTGTATGCTGAATAATGCCTGAACAAATAATCTGAGAAGCTGGATTATATGAAGAGGAACTTGGCATCAGGACTGAAAGAAGACACATTAACAACCTGTAATATGCAGACAACACAACCTAGCTCGCTGGAAGCAAAGAGGACTTAAAATACTGATGAAGATCAAAGAGCATAGTCTTCAGTACAAGTTGCACCTCAATGTAAGTAATACAAAAATCCTCACCAATGGGCCAATAAATAATATCAAGATAAACAGAGAAAAGAGTGAAGTTGTCAAAGACTTCATTTTGCTCATAATCACATCAACACTGCTCATAATCACAACACTGGAAGCAGCAGCCAAGAAATCAAACGACATCACATTAGGCAAATCTGCTGCACAAGAACTCTTTAGAGTGTTAAAGACCAAAGACATACATTTGATGACTAACTTAGGTGGACATGACCCAAGTCATGGTATTTTCAATTTCCTCACATGCATGTAAAAATTGGACAATAAATAAGGAAGACCATAATTAGAATTGATACATATGAGTTATAGTGTTGGACTAGAATATTTAAAGTATCATGGTCTGGCAGAAGAAAAAACAAATCTGTGTTGCACAAAGTACAACCAGAATGTTCCTTAGACGCCATAATGACAAGACAGTCTCTCATACTTTGGACATGTTATCAAGAGTGATCAGTACCTGGAGAAGGACATCATACTTGGAAAAGTGAGATATCAGCAAAAAAGCCTCCAAAGAGATGGGCTGACACAGTTGCACCAGCAGCGGGCTCAATCATACCATTTGTGAGGATGGTGTAAGTCCAGGCAGAGTTTTGTTATATTGTGCATAGGGCCACTATTAGTCAGAACTGACTCAACAGCATGTAACAACAACTTCTAAGATGGCCCTGTGAGTTTCTGAGGGGCCCAGGACACAAAGTGGTGAATTAGAGCTGACTTGCCAGGACCTAACAAGGATGAATTCACCATGTGCTACTGGGGATTATCCCAGATGCATTTGTCCTCAAGCACTATCATACTGTAGGGAGGGCAATGTCAGAGATTTTAGGACGTGACCTGAATTACATTCTCAAAATACCACTTATGCAGTTCGTCTTATCAGTCCTAGAAATGTCTCTGCGGTGAACAAACCTATTTTAAACATCTTCTGAAAGACGGATATAAGTGTGTAAGTTATATAAGTACAACATTTTATTTTTGTACAGAGTTTTTTACTATAGGACCATGCTTGGAAAGGTGGCAAAAAGCACTGCAGGATTAAATGCTTCAACTCAGGCTCAGGTCTGAACCACCCTGGCTATGGTTTTGTGTGTATAGGAGAGACAAACTGCTACTTCCTTGTTTGGACAATAACTCAGATCTTGTTAGTATCACTCAGTTATCACATGTGATGATCTTCTCTGTAGGGCTATGGTGTTTCTCAGTGTTTCTAGCACTTGGCTACTGTTTTCTTTTTTAAGCAATCTCAAAGAGAATTACAACTTAATGACAACTGCCTGGAAGACAAACCAAAAGTTGTTTCCTGTGTACACAGGCTTTTCAAATACAAAGTAAATATTAAAATATTAAACTAGCTTTGGAAAATTTAGACATTGGGAAGATAGAAAAGTAAAGATGTTTTAAAAGGTTCAAAGAGGGAACAAAAAAAATCTGTGTTTATTGTAAAGCAGCCTGTAATGGGGAATGTTGTTGTTGTTAGGTGCCATTGAGTCGGTACTGACTCATAGAGACCTAATGCACAGCAGAACGAAACACTGCCCTATCCTGGGCCAACCTCACTACTGTTGCCATGCTTGAGTCCATTGATGTTGCCACTTGGCCAATGCATCTCACTGGGGGGGGGGGTCTTCCTCTTTTTCTCTGACCCTCCACCTTACCAAACATGATATCCTTCTCCAGTGACTGGTCCCTCCTGACAATATGTCCAAAGTATGAGAGATAAAGTTTGGCCATCTTAGCCTCTAAGGAGCACTCTTCTGGCTGTACTTCTTCCAACGGAGATCTGTTGGTTCTATAGGCAACCCATGGCACTTTCAATATTCTCCTCTAACACCATAATTCAAAAGCATCAATTCTTCTGCGGTATTCCTTATTCACTGTCCAGCTTTCGCATGCATATGAGGTTATAGAAAACACCATGACTTGGGTCAGGTGCACCTTAGTCCTGAAGCTGACATCTTTGCTCTTCAACACTTTAGCAGATTTGCCTAACGCAATATGTCGTTTGATTTCTTGACTGCTGCTTCCGTGAGTGTTGATAGTTGATTCAAGAAGAATGAAGTCTGTGACAACTTCAATCTTTTCCCTGTTGACAAGAATGTTGTTCATTGGTCCAGTGGTGAGGATTTTTGTTTTCTTTACATTGAGATGTAATCCATACCAAAGGCTGTGCTCTCTGAATCTTTTCAACAATGGGAATTGTGTGTAGTAAAAAAAGTAGGGGAAGGGAAAATAATCACTAGTGGTAAAGTACAATAAAACTTCTGACTAACAGAAAAAAGATACATTAACAGCAACCTGATCAAAATAGCAAAATTAAGGAAAAGGAAAATGAAGAAACAATGTCCACCATGCCATGCACAAGGAGAAATGGGAGCAAAATGCAGTCTTTACAGTACACAAGTATGGGACAAGTGTGCCCACCAGATGATAGGTTGAAGGGTTAAAAACAAGACTAGAGCCATGCAGTTTGCAGAGAAACAGAGAAAAAAAGCAAACAAAAAACCCCAACAAACAAAAACACTGGCAATAAAAGTGGATAAATGAAAAGCCAGCATTTCTTTATATACCGGGGAAAGAGCTGAGGTTTTTAATTAAAATCACAAACATGTGTTAGTCCTCCATTCATGCAAATGGTAACAAAGATATTAGCGGCATTAAGAATTAGAAAAAAGGTAGTAAATTATCTTTAAATGCAGATGACTACGGGGATCACAGTGGATCTGTAGGATGAGCACTAGATGGTGAACCACAAGGTTAGTAGTTTGAGCCTACCAGTTCTTCCGCAGGAGAAAAGATGAGACTTTCTGCTCCTATAAAGATTTACAGCTTTGGAAACCCTACATAGGGTTTGAGTTGAGTCAGAACCAACTTGATGGCACTTAACCATACCAATATATCATTACTATCACAGACAAGCAAAATTTTGCTGAATCAAAAATGGTTACAATAGTACATTGATAGGTAGCTACCAGAAATTCAAAGTGGATTCAGAAAAGGACACAGAACTTAAGGATATCATTGCTGACATAAGAAAGATATTTACTTATGCTTTACTGTCTATGCAAAGGTTTTTGACTATGTGGATAAAGACAAACTATAGATAACATTGTGACGAAGGGGTATTCCAAAACACTTGTGTTCACGAAGGACTTGGGCAAAAGATCAAGAGGCAGTTGTTTGAACAGAATAAATGGTTTAAAATCAGGAAATGTGTGTGCCAAGATTGTACCCTTGCAACAAATGTAATCTGTATGTAGAGTAAATCTGAGAAGAAAAATGTCACATCAGGATTGGCATACAACTCATTAATAACCTGCAACATGCAGGTGATATAACCTTGCTTTCTGGAAGTAAAGAGGACTTAGAATTTTTACTGTTGAAGATCCAAGACTACAGCCTTCAGTATGGAGTATACCTCAATGTAAAGAAAATAAAAATCCTCAGAACTGGACCAATGATTAACATCATGATAAATAGAGAAAACAATGCCTTGTTAGCAAAGCAGACAAAGTGTCAGTCTCATTATCTGAAGGTTCCGAGTTCCAGCCTCAGAGAGGGCACAGACTATTTTGGAGTCCTGGTATGTTGATACAGGATAAGCACTGGACTGCTAATTTCAAGGTTGGTGGTTCACCCCCATTAGCCATTCCTTGGAAACTCTATACAAATCTGCTATGAGTCAGAAAGAAGTCAATGGCACTTAACAACAAACGGAGAAAAGATTGAAGTTGGATCCAATGACAAATCTACTACACAAGACCTCTTTAAAGTGTTCACGAGCAAAGACGTCAGTCTGAAGACTAAGGTGTGCCCGACCCCAGTCATGGCATCTCCAATCCCTTCACAGGCACATAAAAGTTGCACAAGGAAGTTGAATATGGAAGACCACAGAAGAATCGATGCCTTTGAATTACAGTGTTGGAGAAGAAAATTTAAGCGTCATGGACTACCAAAAGAACAAAACCATCTGTCCTGCAAGAAGTACAGCCAGAAAATTCCTTAGAAGCCAGGCTGATGAAATTTCACCTCTTATACTTCGAGTATGTTATCAGGAGGGACCAGTCCCTCGAGAAGGATATAATGCTGGGTAAAGTAGAGGGTCAGTGAAAAAGAGAAGACCCCCCCCCCCCCCAACAAGAGGTGAACAGACACAGTGGTAGCTGCACTGGGCTCAAAGGTAACAACAATTGTGTGGATAACATAGGTTCTGGGCAGTGTTTTCCTCTGTTGTGCAGAAGGTTGCTATGAGTTGAAATAGACTCAATGGCACCTAACAACACTTCCAAGAAGGCCTGTAAGTGTGTGAGGGACACAGGAGACAAAGGGGTAGGGCACAGTTACCATTGATGCTCCTCTCTTCTACTCAAATACTCCGAACAGGTCAAGTCCTGCAGCAGGAAAGATACTGGGGGTAATTTGGGGCTAGGGGTTGCAACAGAAGCTGGCTAGTCCATCTTTCTTTGCGGCCCAGGCTCCTGAGCTCCTCTTCTTAGCAGTTGTTAAGACTCCAGACTCTAGTCTGGGATTCCAAGCCCTCTAATACCAGCTATGTGCTGCTTGTTTTATTTCTATGAGGTCCTCCTTGCTTGTTGGGCAGCAGCAGGTGGCTGGAGTTGTGGAAGAGACTGCTACTGGGGAGATGGGAAGCAGCCCCACTCACGATCTTGACCCACAGCCCAGCCACCTGCCTGAGCCGCACAGCCTCAAACTGTGCCTGTAGCCCAGCTGACTGACCCTAGGTCCACTTTGGGATCCAATGCACAGTGGTGCCCTTGGCACAGCAGTTCCAAGAGTCTGGGCTACCTCTGTGCCCTTCTCCTGCTCCTCTCATAACACTGATTGTACAGAATGACCTATCTCTGCAACCTAACCACAATGATATGAGAGGAGTATGTGCACTTTGATGCAGAAATCTTACTTTGGGGAAGATCTTACAGTAGGAGAAACTATCAATATGCAGAATATTTAAATAAGATATTGATGTAACACTACTTGTTGTGGGCTAAACTGTAAAGAAGTAATGCTTAAAATATGCAAATGACATAATTATACTTCATCAGTATCACAGAGTAGCATATAAGGATGAGTAAAAAAATACTGCTATTTGGGCTCCAGCTCATATACACATGGGTTTACAGCAACTGAAATATGTTTAAACTTGTTTCTATGATGAGTGGATGTCTGTAGGCAAGTTCTGGCATTAAAACTTTTGTCTAAGTCTCTGAGACAAAACTGGTTGAAGTCCAGAAACTGGTGAAAGTACATTATAAAAATACCATTGATAAGATAGCTACTGAAGTTGAGATCTCACATAGTTCAGCATTTTCAATTTTAAGTGAACATTTTGGTCTCAGAAGCTTTTGACTCAGTGGGTGTCAAAAGTGCTGTGTGAAGATCAGCTAGCTCAAAAAGCTCATCTTTCCATTAATATTTCACACAAGATTGAAACTAATGAAGACAATTTCATGGAACAAATTACAACTGGGGACAAGTCTTGGTTTTACCAATACACAGGTGACTCATGGTTAGAGAGGTTATGATTCATTCTTGTTCTCCATACTCCCCTGGTAACCAGAGGTAAGGTCATCCCATACTTCATCCATTGGGCCCCAGCAACAGCTTCTACTCTCTGGGAGGTTGGAGCCATGCAGCTGTTAGCCACATCACTGTGAACAGGGTGCTAACTGCACCACTCCTGGCACCTGGATTCAGGTAAGCCCTGCTCCACACTTGTAGAGCCAGTCCCAGCCAGCCCTGGACTAGCAGGAAAACTTACGGCCGGTCACTTTGACCCCTAGCTGCTATGGGGCCTGAAACAATGAATTCTGGATTGGGTGCCCTGAACACAGATAACAGCTAGGCCTACAGGAATTCCACTTAAGAGTAGGCGCCCCATCATCTCATACCTCCCCCACTGTGAGCTGCTGGGCTGGCAGCAGCCTCTCATAGACTTTTTCCTCTCTGGTCTAGCACCTGTCCTCTGTGTTGGTTTGTTTTATTGTTCTCCTTCTCCTTTTTCTCTCTCCTTGCTTTTTATCCTTTTATCTCCACTTTTCTTAATTCTTTTATTCCATTTCTCTTTCCCCTCTTCTTCTTTCTTTGACTCTTGATTTTTCTTTATGACTTTTTTCTTTTTTCTTCTCACAAATTGTGTTTAGTGCTTTTTCTTTCCTTTTCTGACTCTTACTTTTTCTCTTCCATAGTTTTATTTTCCCTTTTTTCTTTTTGGCTATTGTATTCATTTTTTGTTTTTGGTGCTTCCTGTGTGTTTTTTTTGCTGCTATTTGTGGCCAGGGCCATAATTAATTAAGGAATTAAAATAAATAAATTGACACATATTAATTGAAGAATTAATATAAAGAAATGAGACATGGGGAAACCTGTGCATGAAGAATTAATTCATTGTCTTTGCAAAGCAACAATGAAATACTTTCTTTTCTTTTTCTTTTTTTCTCTCTTTGGATGACAGAGCCACAAAGAGTTGTTTTATTATTTTTATGCACAGACCCCTAGTGGAATTTTTCTCTTAGTGAAACATTCTCTGAGTTATTAATGATTTTATTAGTATCCCTTTTACTTTAGATTTTTGACTCTCCTACACTTTAGTATATTTTCATTAAAAGTT
>NW_006408767.1:2177253-2205440 GCF_000296735.1 Chrysochloris asiatica | reverse complement strand
GGACAGTAAAGAATGAGAGAAGTAGAGTATTAGAGTAGCCATAGAAATAATAATAATAAAGCATGTAATGAGAAGATTTTGAATTTATTATGACCTATGACTCCGTAATCCGCCGACGCCGCATACGCTTTCAGAAAAACCCTGGAATAAGTCTGCTGGGGCTGGCTCCCAGCATATTTGCTTTTTTTTTTTTAATTTTTAAATTTCCCTCTTATGTGTGCTTTTTTCTCACCCCACCTGATGGGGGACAGTTAAGGTGCCCATACAGTTCAGAAAAACCACAGCCTCTGTGGACCCACACAATGGGCTAGAACCAATACTAGTTCCTGTACCACCTGATCAACGATTAACAACAGTCAACACTGGCCAAACCCTGTAATGAATGGAAATTGTGTACACACTGCCATTCTCTTATCACAACCACAAGGAGACAGGTGGTGAGTGTTTAAGAACACACAAGCATGCAATCATCAATTAAATAAAAATACAGCAATACCTAATGTCTGAGACAACAATTTTCACATGAAGAAACAAGATAGAGTGGCTAAAAAGCTACTAAGATGCAGAGTAACAAAATGTTTCTGAGAAAGAAAAGGCATTCGGACTACATGAAAAAGAAATTCAATGAGAGATGAATATCTTCAACAGATTGAGAAAAAGATCTGGAAAGCAAGAACACAGAAAGAAACAACTTTGGAAGAACTCAGGAAAACATTCCAGGAACAAAGAAAACAGATGAAAGACTGGAGATAATACAAAACATACAAAGTGAAATCTAGATTAATATTAAGATTTCTGGGATGGGTAAAAGAGTAGCTATGAATGACTGGAAGTAAAAATTAGCCTGAAGATCAGAAGAGAGAAGGATACAATCTGAAGAAAGCTGAAGGTTTATGTGGGACATCAGGAAGAGGAAAAACTTACAGGTGATCGCAATTCCAGAAAAATAAGCAACATAAAAAGATCACAGAAAAAATTATAGATAAGATGTTGGAAGAAACGGTTTCCCTAACATTCTGAAAGACAAGAAGATAGGCAGTCAAAAAGCTGAATGAATACCAAACAGGATAGACCTGAAAAGGAAGTCACCAAGACAAATCATAATCAAACTCTCCAAAATCAAAGACAAGGAAATAATCCTGAGACCAGCTCAAAAAGAAAAAAAAAAAAAAAAGAAAAATTACCTACAAAGCAGAAATCATGCTGACAAGGCAATGGGGAGACACATACAAAACTCTGGAAGAAAAAAAAAAAAAGTTGCCAACCAAGAATCATGCAACCAGAAAAACTAGTCTGACAGCAAAATTAGGACATTTCCAGATAAAGAGAACTTAAAGGGACTTACAATAACTAAACCAACTTTACAAAAAATACTAAAGGAAGTTCTTTGGACTGAAAACCAACAACAGCAGCAACAACCTGAGATTAACATATACAACTATCATATCACCACCTGGAAATCAATCCAGGTATAGAAGTATCCAAAGTAAAACTATAACAACTATAGGGATTCAGAGACATCCATTTATAATGAAGACAACTACAAGGTAAAAAGAGGTAATAGTGTAGTTACAGAACACCCAAATGGTGAAAAAGTCAAGTAGGTTTCAAGATAGGATGGTTTTATACTGGGGAAGAAATAAATTATAGTGTAATATCAAAGAAACTTAATACACATTCACATCAAAATAAAAAAGAGGATAACCATAAAGATCTAGTAAATATCAAAACAGTAGCCATGAAGAAAATGATAAAAAACTGCACAAACAAAATGAACTCAGTACAGAAAATTATATGGAACAAGCCAGCAGCATCACAAAAACCTGACAGCAGTCAACTCATACCTATCAATAATCATACTGAATGTAGGTGGATTAAATGCACCAATCAAGAGAAAGACAGTAGGGAAACAGATAATAAAACAGAATCCTTCAATATGCTGTCTACAAGAGACATACCTTATACACAAAGACAAAAAGAGACTAAGAAATATCAAAGAATGGAAAAAAACTATGAAAATAACCACACACACAAAAAACCCAACAACAAGCAGTTGTTGATAAAATAGACTTTAAGGCAAAAACCAGTATAAGAGACAAAGAAGAACATTATGTAATGGCTAAGCAATCAACTGAATAAGAGGACATAAATGCAGTAAGTATCTGTTCTCCCAATCAAAGAAGCTCACAATACATAAATCAAATTCTAACAGAACTGAAGAAACAGATAAATCTACAACAATAGATTTTAATACACTACTTTTGATGAAGCACAGAACTATTAAGAAACTCCAGCAAAGACACAGAAGAACTAAATATCACAATCAACCAACTTGACATCACAGACTTATACAGAGCATGTATTCCAACTACAGCACAACAGATATCATCTTCCAGAGTATATGGAATATTCTCCAGAACTGGCCATATTTTAGGCCACAAAACAAGCCTAAATAAATTTTAAAACACTGCAATACTACAGAGCCTCTTCTGAAACTGCAAAATTAGAAATCAAGTATTAGAAGATCTAGGAAACAAAATCAAATATATGGAAATTGATTAACATCCTGCATAAAAGATACTGGGTAGCAGAACAAATAAAAAAAATGAAATTTGAGCTAAACTAGAATGAAACACTACATGCCCAAACCATTAGAGCATGGCAAAAACAGTGCTCAAAGGACAATTTATAGCAATAAACACACACATCCAAAAAGGAGAACCAAAATCAACACCTTAATTCCAAATCTCCAAAAAACAGAAAAAAGAAAGAAAAGATAAATAACACAAATAAGAAATGATTTATGTGACTTCACAACAGACCCAATAGAAATAAAAAAGATTAAAAGAGTACTACAAAAAAAGCAAAACAAATTTGAAAATCTGTAAGAAATGAACAAATTTCTAGAAACACAAGCTCTACCTAAAATAACTCAGATTGAAGTAGAAAACTAGAACAGGACTATAACAAGAGGAAAAATTGATCAGGCCATTTAAAAATTCCCAAAAACAACAAAAAAAGGTGGCTTTACTTGTGAATGCTACCAAACATTCCAAGAAAACCTGACACCAATTCTACTCAAACTATTCCAAAAAACAGAAGAGGATGGGAACCTGCCATAACTCAATTTATAAAATGAGCCTAACCCTGATGCCAAAACCAGGCAAATCACTAGTGTAGTGGGTTATGCGCTGGGCTGCTAAACTGCAAGGCCAGTAATTCAAAATTCATCAGCCACACTGTGGAAGAAAGATGAGGCCTAGGGTAACCTTAAAGAACCTTAATAGACTTTCACATCAAATCAAGAAAAAAATCCATGATGATGCTGTAAACATGAGAACTATGAAAAAACTGACAATAAAAAGCACACATGCAACAAAACAAAACAAAACAAAACACCCTCAGCACAGGAAAACATGTGGAACAAAGAAACCAGCAGCACTAAAAAAACCACACAGCAAAAGGACTGCAATCAATTCATATCTATTGATAATTACACTGAACATCAATGGATTAAATGCACCAGTGAAGAGACAGACAGTAAAAGGGTAAGAAACCAGGATGCTTCAGTATGCTGTCTACAAGAGAAGTAACCTCATACACAAAGACAAAAGTATACTAAAAATTAAAGAACGGAAATATATCAAACTATTAGCAATAAAAAACAAGTAGGAGTGGCAGTATTAATTTCTGATAAAACTGACTTTAAGGCAAAAACCAGTAAAACAAAGAAAGACAATATCATATTTTCTATGCTCCCAACGTAAAGCACCTCAAAATGCATAAATCAAAGTCTTAACAGAATCGAAGAACTAGACAGCTCTACAATAAGGAGCCCGGGCAGCACAGTGGTTATAAGTCGGGCTGCCAACCACAAGGTCAGCAGTTTGAAACTACCAGTGGTTCCACGGGAGAAAGATGAGGTGTTCTGCTCCCGTAAAGATTTACGTTTCCAGTGCACACGGAAGAGTCTCCAAAATAGACCATATGTTAGGCCACAAAGCAAGTCTCAGTAAATTTAAAAACATTGAAATACTATAAATCTTTTTGAGATCACAAATCAACGTTAGGAAAATGAAGGAAACAAAATCAAATACATTGAAACTGAATAATACCCTGCATAAATGCTACTTGGTAACAGATTAAAAAATGAAATTAAAAAAATTCCTTGAAGCAAATGAGAATGAAACACAACACACCAAAACCTTTGGAACAGAGCAAAAGCAGTGCTTAGAAGGCTATATATAGCAATAAACACATACATCTAAAAAGAAGACTAGAACTAAAATCAACACATTAACACAACATCTCCAACTATTAAAAAAGACTCACAAAGTAAGTCTACAGTCATCAGAAAGAAATAGTAAATATCAGAGAAGAAACAAATGAATTAGAAAACAGAAACACAATAGAAATAATCAACAAGAAGTTGCTTCTTTGAAAGGTTAAATAAAACTGACAAACCACCGACAAATCTAACTAAAGAGGGAGAAGATGCAAATAACATTCATAAAAAATTATAAGGGTGATGTTACAACAGAATCAAAAGAAATAAAAAGGATAATAGAATACTATGAAGAGTTGTACTCCAATAAATTAAAAAATGTAGAAGAAATGGATAAATTTTTAGAATAACACGACCTACCTAAACTAATAAAGAGTGAAGTAGAAAACCTGAATACACCTATAACAAAAGAAATTGATCAGATCATTAAAAAAAAACCAAAAAAACCAAAAAAACTAAAGAAAGTCTAGGTCCAGATGGCTTTACTGGTGAATTCTATCAAATATTCAGAGATCAGTGGACACCAATTTCATTCTCTACCTATTTAAAACATAAAACAGATGAAAGTAACTTTGGAATTCATATTATAATGCAAGCATAACCCTCATACCAAAACTGGATAAGGACATCACTAAAAAAGAAAATTATAGACCAATATTCCTCAGGAACATAGATGCAAAAATTCTCAACAAAATCCTAGCCAGCAGAATTCAACAACATATCAAACACACACACACACATATATATATATATATCACGACCAAGTGGGATTCCTATCAAGGATGCAAGGATGGTTCATTATTAGAAAAACTATCAACTTAATCCACCATATAAATAAAACATAGGAAAAGAACCACATGATCCTACTGAGTGATACAGAAAAGGCATTTGACAAAATCCAACATCCATTCTTGATAAAACCACTCAAACAAAGTAGGAATAGAAGGGGAAAATTTCAATTTAATTGAAAGCATATATACAAATTCAAAAGCTAACCTTACTCTCAATAGAGAGAAAGGGAAAGCATTCCCTTTGTAAACACAAACCAGACAAACATGCCTTGTACCACCACTCCTACACAATACTGGTATTGTTCTTGTTTAGTGATGCTGAGTCAGTTCCGACTCAAAGCAACCCTGGATAGGATTTTCTGAGGAGCAGCTGGTGGGTCTGAACTGTCAACCTTGTGGTTTGCAGTCCAGTGCTGATTCTGCAGCACCATACCAGGAGTCCACTCCTATTCAATATGGTATTGGAAGTCTTAGCCACATCTGTAAGGCAGGAAAGGGAAATTATTAAAGGCAGCCAAACTGGAAAAGAAGTAAAACTCTATTTGCAGATGATATAATCCTATACATAGAAAATCCCAAAGACTCAGCAAGAAAAGTATTGGAACTCATTGAAAAACTCTGCAAAGTGGCAGGATACAAGATCAAAATTCAAAAATCAGAAGAATTTCCCTATACCAATAAAGACAGCTCTGAAAAGGAAATTAGGAAAGCAGTACTACTTACAGTAGCTACCCAAAAGATGAAATACTTAGAAATAAATCTAACTAGAGAAATGAAAGACTTCCACAAAAGAAAACTATAAAACACTACTTTAAGAAACCAAGCGAGATTAACAAAAATGGAAGAATACACCACGCTCATGCATAGGAAAACAATATTGTGAAAATGTCAATACTACCCAAAGCAATTAACACATATAATACAATCCCAATCCAGATTCCAACATCTCTTTAAAGATAGGGAAAAACTGATCATGAACTTTATATGGAGAGGAAAGAGACCTCAGATAAGCAAAGCACTGGTTTAGAAGAAGAACAAAGTTGGAGGACTCTCATTTCCTGATCTCAAATATTACTACACAGACACAGTGGTCAAAACAGCTGAGCACTGGTACAACAAAAGATACATAGATTAATGGAACAGAATTGAGAGTCCAGATGTAAATTCATCTGCATTACGTCAACTGATTTTTGACCAAGGTGCAAAACACATTAAATGGGGAAAAGACAGATTCTTCAACAAATGGTGCTGGAAAAACTGGAAAATCATTTGCAGAAGAATGAAACAACACACATATCTTATACCATATACAAAATATGAACTGAATGTGGATTAAAGACCTAAATATAAAATCTAGAACCAGAAATATCTGGTATATACACAATCAAACATTATTTTAAAAATACACAAGCAGTAGAAAACAAAACAGATTGCTGGGACCTACTAAAAATTCAAAACTTATGTGCATCAGAAGGTTTTTCCAAAGAGCAAAAAGGAAACCTAGAGACTGGGAAAATTTTGTTAGCACAGACAAGGGACTAATCTCTAAAGTTTATAGAAAACTATAAGACCTCTATAAGAAAAAGATAAACAACCCAATTTAAAAATAGGCAAAGGACATTAACAGACTTCACCAAGGAAGACATCCAGGCAGCAAACATACAAAGTAATGTTCATTATCAGTAGCCATTGTTGTTGTTATTGTTAAGTGCCGTCAAGTCGGTTCCAACCCATAGCGACCCTGAACTGGGTTTCCGAGGCTGTAAATCTTTATGGGAGCAGAAAGCCCCATCTTTCTCCTGCGGAACAGCTGGTAGTTTCGAACTGCTGACCTTGCGTTTCACAGCTCGATTCGTAACCACTATGCTACCAGAGCTCCTTAGAGAGAAATAAATCCCAACTATGAGATATTATCTCGTATCAGCATTAACAGCAAAGATTAAAAAAAAAAAAAAAGAAAAAGAAAAACAACAAATGCTGGTGAGGGTGAGTAGAGACTGGGACCCTCCTACATTGCTGGGAAGTAAAATGATTTCAACCACTCAGAATGGTATGGCGCATCCTCAGGAAAGCTGGAAATAGAAATACCCTGTGACCCAGCAATCCCTCTACTTGGTATAAATCCACAAGAAATATGACCCAGGACTTAAGTCGATATGTGCACATCGACGTTCATCAAAGCATAATTCAAAACAAAAAGATGAAAAGAGCATTAAGTTCCCAACAATAGTAGGCTCAACAAACTTTGGTACATATATACAATGGAATGCTGAAGAGTAACGAATAATCTGCAAAACACCTCATAACTTGTATGAACCTGGAGGGCATTACGTTAATTAGACAGTCACAAAAGGCCAACTACTGCATGACACCATTCTTGTAGAAGTTTAAGAAACGTTTTCCAGACTAGAAGAAACATTCTTTGACAGTTACCTGGGGTGGGCAGCAGGGGAGTGTAATTCACTGGCTAGAGGGTAGGCATATGTTAGCCCAGATGGCGGGAAAGGAAACGTTAAAGTAGAGGGAGAGCACTGTCTAAGAAGAGGGAGAGTGGCAGAAGAGTAATTAGGACAGGTAAAGATCTAGGGCCGTATGCAAGGGCTAAAGGTGATAGATGTAAATACTGGTAAAAGCCTGAGTACAGACTTGAGGAAAAATTTAAAACGGGGGTAAAAAAAAGGAAAAAATAAAAAACTCGATGATTTTGATCTGGGCATACTGAAACTAGTTTCCAAAAGCAGGTCTGATATGAGGAAGCTGGAGGATGATCACGCTTAGGGACTGAAGAAACTTGGTAAAGAGAGATTTATAATTCTATCTGGGACATCCAACTGTACATCTAAGAGGACACACTGAACAAACACTGGGATATTTAGCTCTGTACCTCAGTAATGGAGTCCTGGTGTGGCACTGTGCGTTAATGTGCCAGATTGAAAAGCTGTTTGAACTGCAAGGTCGGCAGTTCAAGCTTACCAGCTGCTCTTCAGAAACCCTATATAGGGTGTCTCTATGGATAGGAACTGACTCAATGGCATTTCACAACAACCACCACCTCAGTAAGCATAGACAATCTCAAGAAAAGATTTGATTCATTAGACACTAATGACCAAAGACCAGAAAAGTTGTGGAGTGACATCAAGAGCATCATACGGAAAGACAGTAAAAAGTCATTAAGATGACAAGACAGAAGAAAAAAAACCCACAATGGATGTCAGAAGAGATTTGAAACTTGATCTTCAATGTTTCAAGAAATGCAAAAAAGCAAACGAAAGGATAAGGAGTAAAAGCTTAACAGATACAAAGGCAAGAAAGTGACTGGCTTACAAGCTTTCAAGAGGGAGCCTAGATCCAGAGGGCACGGAAGAAGGTACAATCTCTAGGGAGTAGTATCCAATGAGGCTGGGTGGAGCTGATGAAAGGAGATGCAGACAGGTCTTTTGTGATACAATAGTGAAGAATTGTTATCAGGAGGGTTAGAAATGGAAAGGTAGATGTTTTGTAGCAAAACGAGGGGAGTGATTGACTTTGCAGTCTAGGAGCAGAGGTACCTGGGGCCATCAAGGGAGAAGAGATGAGAGCAGGACCCTACCCAGAGAAGTAGTGACGCCAGAGATGGAGGCAGAGATGATAACGAGAAGAGATGGAGCACCTGGGGACTCTAGACCCAGAGAGGGAGAGGGGCTGTGTGCTGACGACCAGGGTGCAGGCTTATAGTGTATACCCTCTGGTTGGTTGATGACACACGGAGGGGATTGTAATCATGGCAACGAAACAATATACGATAGGATGAATGTAAAGCTAATGTTCTCCCCTGTAAACTATCACAGAATTCACAACAAAACCTTAAAAACAAACAAGAAAAGCTTAACAGAAAATTTCAAAGGACAGTTTGTGAAGACAAAGTGAAGTATATAATGTGAAATGACCTGGAGATTGAAAACCAAAAGGGAAGAACAGGCTCAGCATTTCTCAAGCTGAAAGAACTGAAAAAAAAAAATAAAAAATAAAAATTGAAGCCTATATTGAACAATTGTATGGGCATAATTCTTCTATTTCATCCTCACTGGCTTTAGTGGTTGGTGCGTAAATTTGAATAATAGTGGTATTAACTGGGCTTCCCTGTAGGCGCATGGATATTATCCTATCACAGACAGTGTTGTACCTCAAGACTAATCTGGGTATGTTCTTTTTAACAATGAATGCAACACCATTCTTCTTCAATTTGTCAATCCCGGCATAGCAAACCATGTAGTTGTCAGATTCAAAATGGCCAAAACCAGTCCATTTCAGCTCACTAATGCCTTTGTGATATTGATGTTTATTCGTTCCATTTTATTTTTGAGAATTTCCAACTTTCCTAGATTCATACTTCATACATTCCATGTTCTGATTATTAATGGATGTTTACAAAACTTCTGTTTCTGGTGTGGCGCTGTGGGTTAATGCGCCAGACTGCAAAGCTGTTTGAACTGCAAGGTCAGTGGTTCAAGCTCACCAGCTGCTCCTCGGAAACCCTCTACAGGGTCGCTATGGGTCGTAATCGACTCGATGGCACTTAACAAAAACAACAACAACAGCTGTTTCTATTCATTTTGAGTTGGGCCCCATCACCAAATGAAGGACCTGCGGGCTTTACTCCATTTACATCATGGTCAACTCTACTTTGAGGAGGCAGCTCTTCCCCAGTCGCATATTGAGTGCTTTCCAACCTGAGGGGCTTGTTTTCCAGCACTATATCTGACAGTGTTTGCCTGCTATTCATAATTAATTGTGATCATGAAGAATCTGTACATGGACCAAGAGGCAGTTGTTTGAACAGAACATGGGAATACTGAAGAGTTTAAAATTAAGAAAGTTGTGCGACAGGTATTCTTTCACCATGCTTATTCGACCTGTATGCTGAGCAAATAATCCGAGAAGGTGGGATATATGAAGAAAAACATGGCATCAGGATTGGAGGAAGACTCATTTACAACATGCAATATGCAGATGATATAACCTTGCTTGCTGAAAATTTAGAAGACAGATACATGGTCAACTGAATGGAAGAGATCTATATTGGTGCCATTTCAATGAGTGGTGACCAAATGGAAAGTGGGAATCATCAGACAACATCATTTATATCACATGCAAGTAAAATTTTCCTGAAGTTAATTTAAAAATGGATGCAACAGTACACTGGCAGGAAATTGCCAGCAATTCATGCTGGATTCATACGAGGACATGGAATGAGGGATATCAATGCTGGCATCAGATGGATCTTGGCTGAAAGCAGAGACTACCAGAAAGATGTTTACCTGTGCATTATTGACTACACAAGTATTCTGATTGTCTGGATCATGACTAGCTATGGGTAGGTAACATTATTAAAAGAGTGGGTATTCTACTACACTTCATTGGGCTCATGAGGAATCTGTACGCAGACCAAGAGGCAGTTTGTAGAACAGAAGAATGGGATACTAATGGTTTAAAATCAGGAACGGTGTGCACCAGGGTTGTTCTTTCAGCATACTTATTATAATATAACCTGTATTTCTGAGCAAATAGTCTTAGAAGCTGGACCATATGAAGAAGAATATGGAATCAGGATGCTCGGAGGAAAACTCATTAACAACTTGTGATAAGCAAATGATATAACCTCGCTGAAAGTGAAAGGACTTAAATTACTTACTAATGAAAACCAAAGACCACAGCCTTCAGTATGGGTTGTACCTCAACGTAAAGAAAACAAAAATCCTTACCACTGGACTAATAAATAACAAACACCATGCTACATGGAAAAAGACTGAAATTGGCAAGGACTTCATTTTGCTTGGTCCACTATCAATACTCATGGAAGCAGCAGTGAAGAAATCAAATGGTGTATTTATTGTGTTAGGCAAATCTGTTACACAAGTCCTATTTAAAATGTTTAGTTTGAGGACTAAGGTGTGCCAGATCCAGGACATGGTATTTTCAATTGCCTCAGACGCATGTGAAATTTGGATAATGAATAAGAAAGACTGTTACAAAAACTGATGCATTTGAGTTATGGTGATGGAGAAGAATACTAAAAGTACCATGGCCTGCCAGAAAAATAAACAAATCTGTGTGGAAGAAGTACAGCCAGAATGCTCAATTAAGTATGGCAAAAGTTCACCTCTCATACTTTGGACATGTTATCAGGAGAACCAGTCCCTGGAGAAGGATATTATGCTTGGTAAAGTAGGAGGTCAACAACAAGAGAATGGCCCCAAGGAGACAGACTGGCACAATGGCGGCAGCAATGGGCTCAAACGTAACAATAACTGTGAGGATGATGAAGGACTGGGCAGTAGAGTTCATTCTGTTGTACATGTTGTCGCCGTGAGTTGGAACTGACTTAATGGCATCTAACAGCAATAGCGTAAATGTAAATACTTAGTCTGTAGATGGCTTTATCATATTCCACAGTCCATCTACCAAGAGTTTATGAAAAGAAGGTGCCTAAAAGGTAACTTTCTAAACTGGAACACCTTTTGCAACTATGTAATAAAAACATTTTCATTTGCTTCTTTCACTAAGTCCTTGAGACAGCTGTAGTGGCCTCTCCACAATTCCAGTCTGTACATACTACAGTGCCCCTTGTTCTCCACCAGCTCTCATCAAGACTCCATCATGTAGGTACACCACGGTGCTTTATACATGGGAAAGCAAAGCACCGCACTCTAAGAACTGACAATGAACCACTCACAGATTATCAACTGATAAGATCTGATACACAAATGTATGATTTCAAAAATGTGGTTCCATTCCTGGAGCCATGAAATTGTTCCTACATTGTTGCTGCTGCTGTTGTTAAGAGCACTGGTTTCGACTCAACAGCAACACTGTATAGGCTTTGAATATTTTCTGGGAGCAGAAAGCTGCATCTTTCTCTCATGAAGTGGCTGGTGAGCTTGAACTGCTGATGTGATTGTCAACAGTCCATTGCTTATCCTATGTACTTGATAGCAATCCAAGATTTCTAGGTTCCACCCTGTCTTTTCTCTTACCATATGAAGTATGTCCTCACCTGAATCCGAGACCGGGCTAGATACACATTAGATTTCCATTCAGTCTTCATTTTCCGGTACTGAGATGACTTGGAATGGACAAACTGCTTACTGTAAGGCGCATTCAGTTCTCCAGTGACCGTGCTCTGAAATGACTTTGAGGTGCTGGTGCTGTTCAAGGTGTGAGGCCTGCAGACAAAGGCAGATCAAGAAAAAATAATAAAAGGAAAACTGAAGAAATCTCTGAATAATGTCCAAAGCCAAGTTGTTTCAATCATTACTGACAGAAACAGACATTGAAAGCTACCTAGCAGTGACAACACAGCGATTTCTCTGACTTAGTCGTGCACATACACAGCCAGAGACAACAGGGTTTGTAAGCAGCAGACAAATCAAGCACAAAAAAACCACTATAAGCCTAGAAACCCTGGGCTGTACTATGTGAAGTTAAAACAAAATACCTTAACACAAACCTCTTGACATGGGTACTCATTTTAGGTTCAGAGCGGGCACAACCTGTGGGGTTAACGGCAAGAGGAAGTTCCATGAGAGGATTTCTGCCATATCGAAAGGTATAGTTTTCACATGCCTCAACCCCAGGTAGCTGGAAAAAAAGCAAAATAAACAGTCATTTAATTTCAAAAAGACAACCGACAACCTAGAACTGGCCAAAGGATGACTGCACTCATATTTTTACCATTTAACAAAATTCTGTGTTCAAATTTCTATCCATGTAAATGTCACGAGCTTGCACTCTGATTTATTTACGTATGAGTATGCAAATTTAGTTTAAAAACAAAACAGTAAATCCTGGCAAATTTTTCTTGAAGACAAAGATTAACTGAAAGCATACGACATGCAAACCAATTCACATGGCTGTGTGGTTTTCAGATCTGATGACTTCAACATTCTCAAACATTGGGAGTGTAATATAACTCACAATTTACTTCTTTCGTCTAAGTAAATGCTAACTTTACTTAGTTCTTTGTTGAGAACTTCAATATTAAGCATAGTTAACATTATTTATAGTTTACTTTCTAGATCATTTCTCAATTCAATTTTACTATGATCTGATGAGCCTGCCCATCAATCTCAACCAGCACTTGTCTGTCAGTTTGTCATACTGGAATGACTTCGGTGTTGCTGTGATCTGGAAATTATGTCAATTACTATTTCAAATACCAGCAAGGTTAGCCACAGCAGACATGTTTCAGAAGAGTTTCCAGATTAAGGAAGACTAGGAAGAAGGACCTGGTGATTTACTTCTAAAAAAAATCTGACAGGCGAAAACCTTATGAATAGCAGTGGAACACGCCAAAAGATAAGTCCATCAGGTTGGAAGGCACCAAAATACCACTAGGGATGAGCTGCCTCCTCAAAGTAGATTTGACCTTAATGATGTGGATGGAGAAAAGTTTTTAGAACCGGTTTGTTGATGGGACACAACTCAGAATGAGAAAGCTGAAAACATGCATAAATAATTAGAATGTGGAAAGTACTAAGTATGAGTCTGGAAAAGTTGGAATTTATAAAAAATGAAATGGAATGCATAAAGATCAATATCCTAGGCATTAGTGAATTGCAATGTACTTGTGTTGGCCATTTTTAACTAGACAATCAAATGCTCCACTGTACTGGAAATGACAAACTGAAGAGGAATGGAGTCACATTCATAATTACAAAGAACATTTCATGATCTATCCTTTAGTATGAAGAAGAGTCAAAAATTATCCACACTCCGGTTGTATTAAAATGCCTGTCTACATCCATGGTTGATGACAACATTCAGCATGCACCAGATATGATTCTGTTGAACAGACGAGTGACAGTGGATTATGTGGCAAATCATTTGCAAATCAGCGTGGCTCTGCCTTCTGAAATAATCCATAGCTGAGTTGGGTTTTGCAAGTTTGTGGAAGATGGGTACCGAAAAATAGCTCATGGAATAACAAAAGCACTTGGACACCTGCAAATAAAATTTGAACTAATACTCAAAGGAAGGTAAAATTTTTTTAAATTAAAAAAAACTTGCTATTGGAGATAATACATGGATTCATCAGTATGCGCCTGAGAGTAGATGGCAGAGTATGGAATGGAAACACCCTCAAATCGCTGATCAAGAAACAGTTCAAAAGTCAATCATCAGCTGGAAAGTTGGTGCTTAGCTTTCTGGGACTTTCAAGGACCAGTATTGGAACACAATGCTCATTACAGTGAGATGCTCACTGAAGAGCTGGAGCCTAAACTTCGGATTAAATGCAGAAGACTCCTATCCAAGGGCATTGTGAGCTTGCATGAGAATGCACATCCGCACACGTCTGCCCACACTGTTGACAATGCAAAAACTTCATATTGAGGTGTTACTGTATCCTCCTCCCCTACAGTCCAGATCTGGTACCACTGACTTTCTTTCACCAATTTGGTCCCTTGAAAGCAGCTCTTCGAGGACAAAAGGTTCACCGAAGACAAAAGGTTCACCTCTGGTAAAGAAGTAAAGACAGTGGTACATTTGTAGCTTGCAGCTCAGCCTAAAACATTTTTTTAAATAAGGGTTATTACACATGAACAAAGTGTATTGAAAAGCAAGGAGACTGTGTTGAAAAAATGATGGATTTGTCTTTCTAAAAGTTGACTAAAGTTAAGTTTTACAGGCAGAGTGTGGATAACTTTTGACTTCCTTTGTACAATGATGCCAGTGATAGGATAACATCCATATGCCTACAAGAAGTTCTGGTGTGGCACTGTAAGCTAATGCGCTGGATTGCAAAGTTGTCTGAACCACAGGTTGGTGTTTCAAACTCACCAGCTGCTCCTTGGAAACCCTATACGGGATCGCTATGGGTCGGAAACGACTCGACACCACTTAACAACAACAAGGAAGATCATTTAATATAACTATTCATATTGATGCACTAATCACTAATGTCAAAGAATAAACTCAAGATTCTTTATAAATTTCTTCAGTTTGAAATGAATCAAACTCACAAACAAGATGCATTGTTAATTACTGGTGATTGGAAAACAGAAGTTGGAATCAAAGAAAAAGGATCAGTAGTTGGGAAATATGACCTTGGTTATAGAAAGAATGCTTGAGATCACCTAAGAGAATTTTGTAAGACCAATGACTTATTCATTGTAAATACCTTCTTTAAACAATATAAATGGTGACTATATGCATGGACTTCATCAGATGGAATACAAGACAATCAAATCGACTGAATCTGTAGTATGAGATGAAGAAACTCAATATCACTAGTTAAGAACAAGACCAGCAACCAATTGAAGAACAGATCATCAATTAGTCCTATGGAAGTTTCAAGGGGAAGCTGAGGAAAATTAAAACAAGTCCATGAGAGCCAAAGTATGACACTGAGTATATATCCCACTTGAATTTGAACATCATCTTAAGAACAGACTTGATACACTGAATACTAATGAATGAAGACCAGACAAGTTGTGAGATGACATCAAGGATATCAAAAATGAAGAAAGAAAAATGTCATTAAAAAGACAGGAAAGATCAAAGTGGATGTCGGAAGAGACTTTGAAACTTGCTTTTAAATGTAGAGTATCTAAAGTGAATGGAAGAAATGATGATGTAAAAGATACAGAAGATTTCAAAGGATGGCTTGATAGGACAAAGTAAAATATTACTTTGTGCAAAGTACAAACGTGCAAAGATCTACAGTAAGGAAACCGAAAGGGAAGAACATGCTCAGTCAGTTTTTCTCAAGCTGAAAGAACTGAAGAAAAATTAGAGCCTTGACTTGAAATACTGAAGCATTTAATGGGAAGATGTTGAACAATGAAGTAAGCACCAAGTGAAGAAGGAAGGAATACACAGTCACTGTACCTTGTGTGTGTCCTGGTGTGGCTCTGCAGGATAAGGCACTGGACTGCAAGGTCAGTTTGAACTACAAGGTCGGAGGTTCAAACTCACCAGCCAATCTTGGAAACCCTATACAGGATTCACTATGAGTTGGAACCAACTTGATGGCACTTAACAACATACCAAAAAGAACTAGTCAGTGCCCAACTGTTTCAAGATGCAGAGTATGATCAAGAACTGGTGAAGAAGTCCAAGCTACAGTAAAGGCACTGGTATAAAACATGGCTCTAGGAATTGATGGTGTACCAATTGAGCTGTTTCAACAAATGGATATAATGCTAGGAAGCTCTCACTTGTCTATGCCAAGAAATTTGGAAGACAGCTAGCTGACCATCTAGAAGATATATATATATACATATATATATATATATATATATCCATTCTAAAAAACCGTGATCCAATAGAATATGGAAATTATCAAACAATATCAGTAAGAACAATTTTCTGATGATAATACAAAACTTTTTGTAGTAGTACTTCAACTGAGAACTTACAGAAATTCTAAATGGATTCAGAAGAGGACATGGAATGAGGGATATCACTGCTGATGCCAGATGGATTTTGGCTAAAGGCAGAGAATATCAGAAGTATGTTTCTTGTTGTTGTTTTGTTCAGTGCCGTAATATTGGTTCCAACTCATAGCGACCATATATAGGATTTCCGAGGAGCAACTGGAGCATTTGAACCGCCAACCTTGTGGTTCAATCTGAGCTAGCGATCAAATGCTTATCCTACAGTGCCACACCCACCAGGACTCCAGAAAGATGTTTAGGTATATTTTACTGACTGTAAAAGCATTCAACCGTGTGGTGGATCATAACAAATTATGGATAATGTGAAGAATGGGAACTTCAGATCACTTAATGGTGCTCGTGTGGAACCAGTACATAGGTCAAGAGGTGGCAGTTCAAAAAAGAACAGTGACCCTTTATCGGGTTTCCAAGGAGAGACTGGTGAGCTTGAACTGCCGACCTTGCGGTTCAAACTGACCTTGAAGTCCAGTGTATTAACTCACAGCGCCACAACAGGACTCCAAATAAGGGGATACTGCATGTTCAAAATCAGGAAAAGTGTGCATAATCCTTTCACCATATTTATTCAATTTGTTTGCTGAGCAAATAATCCCAGATGCTGTATTATATAAAGAAGAATGCAGCATCAAGAGTTTGGGAAGACTTAGTTACAACCTGCAATACACAGATGACACACCTGGCTTGCTGAAAGCTAAGAGAACTTGAAACATTTACTTATGAGGGTCAAAAAGTATATCCTTTAGTATGGATATTACAACTCAAGAAAAAGAAGGCAAAAATCCTCACAACTGGATCAATAAGCAACATCATTATAAATGCAGAAAAGATGGACGTTGTCAAGGATTTAATTTTACTGGGAGCCACAATCAATGCACATGGAAATAGCAGTCAAGAAACCATATGACACCGCACTGGGCAGATCTCCTGCAATAGAGCTCTCTGAAGTGTTAAAAAGCAAAGACGTCACTTTGAAGTCTAAGCATACCTGACCCAAGCATGGAGTTTTCAATAGCTTCATATGTATTTAAAAGGTGGAATGAACATGGTAGAATGAAGAAAAAATGTATGTGAATTATGATGGGGCTTCAAAAAAAATTCTGATAAAATAGAATGAAAAGGTAATAGAAATTTTTCCATGAACTTTTAAAAGGTCCCTCTATATGAAGAACAATTGAATATATCACGAACTTATCACTAACTACCAGAAGAATGAACAAATGTCTTGGGAGAACTACAGTCTGGCTCCTTAGAAACAAGGATGGCAAGGCTTTGTCTCTTGTGTTTGGACATGTCCCTGGGAGGGACCACACTCTCTTGAAGGACATCATGTTTGGTAAGTAAACGGAGAGTAAAAAAGACACAGACCTTTAATGAAATGGACTAATAGTGGCTGCAACATTAGGCTCAGGCATAACAATAACCGTAAGGATGGTGCAGGACAGGGTCACTATGAGTTGGGGTTGACTTGATGTCACCTTACAACATCCCTCTCAATGTCATGAGGGTATAAGTAGCAGTGTAAGGCTTACTTGTAAAATAATTTATATTTATTAGACCTTTTACCAGAAAATATTTCTTGTAAAATGTATTCTCCATAAATAGAAAAAAATACTAATCATTTATGCAAAGTTATACCAAAGAAAACAATTAGGTTTTTGGGATATTTTCTGCTTCTTCAAAGAAAACACTGCAGTACCTTTTAATTCTTGGCAACACTACCTTATAATTATGCAATTTTCCAAGATACTGTGGGGATACAGTTCTGTTAGACTCATTGTTAAACATGCTTGTAATCTTTCAGGCAGACATGTGCTCTTGCAAGTCAACTGTACTCTAGTGATGACGTTTCATGGGAAGAGATAAGGAGAGTGGTCATTATGAAATAAGTGTCAGGGATTGTACACACCAACCTGTTGAAGTGCCCAGGAACACTGCAAGCAAAGGGGGAGAGGAGTGCTTGCCCCAGCAACCCTTGCTTGTCCTTTGAAGAGACTCTGGAACGTGTTAACTATCTTATTAAGTGAACATTACCATACATTAACATTTACTGAGGACCCCTAAACTAATGTTAAATACTCCGCTTTCTTTTAGAAAGACAGCACTTAATTCATGTCACCCAAAAAGTATTGCATTACAGAATGTACTGAAATGTTAAAGTGGCTGCATTGAGAAAAAAGGGTTTGTGCAATGATAAAAGCAGTTTTAATTTCTCTTTAACTGAACACTCACTGATTCAGCTATACGTGCTACTGCAGAAACAGTTAATCCAAACAGATCCTCTCCTTTTAAATATGCTGGGAAAAGCTGCAGCATTTCAGACTTCTTTCTCACACACGCCACAGGTTCCAAAATCTTATCCCAAACACCTATACATGGACAAAAAATAACTTTCATGACTTCTTGCTCTTGGTCAAGCAGAGAGAATGAAAACAATGTGCAATATAAGAGAAAAGGGGAGAATCACACACAAACGCTTAGTTTTCAAATGAAAAATTTTAAGGCAGTAATTAAACAAACCTGGTAATGCCTGCTTATTAAATGGTAGCAATTTATGTAAATACTAAAAATTTTAGGAAAATAGTATGTTAAGGAATTAAACAGTACTGTTATATTTTGCAATGATTATCCCAATTAACAATATGTGGAGAGATGTCCCTTCCCCCTCAGATTTAAATGAAAATGTGAAATTGGTATTTCTTTTAGAATGACCTCTAGAGCATTTTCTTACATCTCAAAAAAGAACTGCTAAACTTTGCGTGTTACAAACACAATTTAGAAGCTCTGGTGGTGTTATAGGGTAAGCACTAGATTGCTAACTGAAAGGCTGGCAATTCAAACCCACTGCTGCTCTGCAGTAGAAAGATGAGATTTTGTGTTCTCGCAAAGATTTATAACCTTGGAAACCCTATTTAGGGTGCAAATGAGTTGGAATCGACTCAATGGCAGTAGGCTTAGGTACACAATATGCTTTACATGGGTTCCTGCCTTTTAGAAATTGATATTAAGTAGAGGGTATATAATGGGTCAGCTTCATCTACAAATTAATCTGACTTACTTTATAAAGTCTATCCTTTGAAAATATATTTCCATGACTCTGAATTAGAATAGTCTAGACAATGTTAAGAAAACTAAACAGCAAAAAAAAGCAAGGCGTAAATCACTCAAATAAGTTCAAATTTGCATTTGTAAATGCAAAGTCCACACCTGTTATTATAAAATATAAAATTAACAAACCTGAGAAAAAAACTTTGTAATACAGACATAAAACATCTACTAGCCTAATGTTAATATGACCAGTTCTTACCTTTGGGTGAGGTGTCACTTAAGACCAGATCTTCATGGCCTTGTTCCACAATTCTGATGACAAACACTGGATGTCCATCTTTCTCCTCAATGGAACATAGATAGCGACAGCGCCGGTTGGCATAGCGTGTGCTCCAGTACAACCGGCTGGCTTCATAACCCACAGGGTACAGTGCTTTAGGAGAATGGAATGCTTGCATCTGCTGTGGGAGCAGCTGCCCAATGGTATGGAAGATAAGGCTTCCAACACGAAAGGTGTGGTCACGCTCTCCTCGCTGCACAATGCTAGCAATTTGCCGCACTTCATCACGCTGAACATAGACCCGCCTGAAGACTGCAAAGTAACTTAATTCTTGCTCATGAATTCCCTTTGGTTTGTGCATGGGACAAAGCATTGTTTTGTCCTTAAAAAACATGCATTGTGCTTTAATGGCGCAAGTAAAGTGGTAAATGTTGGTGCATCGAAATCTGTGACACCCACTGGTGGCACCCATTTTATGACAGAAGACACATTTCATTTGCAGGCCTCTCCTCAGTGCTAGCTCCACATTGATTAAGGCACCAGCCTGGGTCTCATAGACCTCTGTGGACCACAGAGCACAGTTCAAATGGACCCATAGATCCAAGTCAAGGTTGAGCAGCCTTGCTGGTCCATCTGTCAATCCATCACCTTCTTCATGACAAAAGCAACACTTCCTATAGTCTTTGGGTACAGGATCAGGTTTAAGGGAAGTGCCTAATTTCTTTAAAAAGTCATCAATTTCATCCTCACAAGGTGATTTGAATGTTCCCTTGGGGATGACAATATGAATACTCCATTTCTTCCACTTCATCCCTCTCCACTTTTTATTTACAGGCCTATAGTCATCAAATCCGCCATGTATAGTTCTTAGCCGGGGTTTTAACTTGACTGTTACCTTAAGTTCATCTGGCTTTGCTTCTACTTTGGCTGCTTCAAAAGCAGGAGGGAAAGTGATGGGAGGTGATGTAGGAGGAGACACTCTTTCCTGAAGCTGTGGGAGACAGTGCACATCTAAAGTAGAGATGTTGTTACTGTACTGATGGAATGCTTTGGAAGATGCTTCTTTTATAGGCGACTGTGGCAACAAAGGAATGGATTCCTGGGCAATACAAAGAAAACATACACAACAAAAATTTATAAACATAATAAGCAATTCTAGTTAAAAGAAGCTGAGCAAGCCTAATCATTTAACAGAGTGTGTGCCTTAGGAGGAAAGGTCAATATATGAGTGATACAGTTTTATAACCAGAAGTGAATGCTAGTATCTCAGACTTTTAGGTGTTAATAAACCCAAAGGAAAACAACTATGGGGCGATCCTTTCCAAGTCTTGTATATAAAGTTATAACCCTAGAAGATATTCTGCTCTTAAACCTTCGTAAACACCTCTTATCGTAACAAACTACAGGCTTTCTGACATGCTCTGAAATTCCTATCTGTTAATCCTGACTCAGACAAGCATCATAAATGTGAAGGAAGGAGAAAGAGTTCTCTGTCTGCAAACAAATCATATTTAAGGTTCCTTAGTTCTGATTCAGCTGCTGAAATAGTTGTACTATGAGAGAAGCTCCAGCTGTTTCTTTAGGTACAGAGTAGTGCAAACGAAAAAACACCAAGCCCACAAGGTCTGCCTCCCATCCTACACCTTCTCATATACCACCCTCCATCCCACACAAGGTATCTGAAATAGGACAAATCTCATGTAAAATACATGAAGTATGCAGGAATTGCACACTGACTTACAACTATCTGGTGAAAACACAGAACATAAACACATAAAAAATTTTAAATGAAAATTTAGTTGGCATATAGTATAATTTTCATAATATCAGGGATTATTTCCTATTAAAAAATAAATCTTCCAAATGTCCTTCTAAGAAATGGTAGAGCAATCAATATGACGCAGTACTAACTGACAGCATTTTTGTACAGGAAAAAATTCCTTCAAAACATGTTTTAACATTTTTTTCTTATATCACCCAAATAGTTCAACACACAAACTGAGTAACTAGACATTTCTCTTAAAATATATGACTAGGTCTAAATTTTATTCTTGAATAGGCCTTGCTATTGGGATAAGATCGATAAAGGCAATTTTTAACAAATGTAGTTAATTTAAGATATTTAAATTAGTAAAATTAAAGATTTGAGTGCTAGTGTTTGTTTTTTTCATTTCTAAGCATTAAACTATAATTTAAGTCTGCCCACTGTTGCCAAATAAGTTAAAGTTATTTAATTTGAAATTTCCGCATGATCAATGACTTTTATAATCTTTCTCAACTTGATCAGCATCTCCTTAGGATTTCTTACATAGAGCCCTATGAAAGAGTCCTCCTGGCACCGTGGTTTTGCATGTGGCTCCATGGGAAAAAAGACCTGCCAATCTGCTTTTGGAAAGATTTTTTCTGATGTTAGGTGCCATGGATTCTGTTCCAATTCTACATACAACAGAATGAAACACCGCTTGGTCCTGTTTCACTCTCACAATTGTTTGAACCCATTTTGCCACTGTGCCAATCCATCTCGTGTGGTTCTGCCTCATTTTTGCTGACCCTTACTTTACAAGCACAAGGTCCTTCTCCAGGAATCGGTACCCTCCTGATAACATGTTCTAAGTACTGCGATGAAACTCGCCAATAATGCTTCTAAGGAGCATTGTTCCAAGATAGATTTGTCTGTTCTAGAGGTCCAATGTACTTTCAACATGATCAGACAACAACACAATTCAAAAGCATACATTTTCAGTCTTCCTTATGCATTGTCCAGTTTTCACATGCATATGAGGTGACTAAAAATATCATGGCTTGTGCCAGGCACACCTTAATCCTCAAAGTGACAATCTTGCTTTTTAACACTTTGAAGACCTTTTGCAGCAGATTTACCCAGTGCAACACACTGTTTGATTTTTTGACTGCTGCTTCTATGAAAATTTCTTGTGTAAATGAAACACTTGATAACTTTAATATTTTCTCTATCATGTTGCATCATTGATCCAGTTGTGTCATCTGCATATCACAAGTTGTTGAAAGTCTGGAAAAACCTATGGACAGTTTATAGGGTTGTACAGAAGCAACTCATTGACACATAACATTCTTGTTCAGAACACAGAAACCACTCATTGGGCATTATTAACTGAATTCAGAATGTCTTCATTTTACCTTGCTTTCTGAGCTTTTTGCTTGTGCAGTTGATGAATAAAGAATAAAGCAGTTATTACTACAAAAGACAATGTCCTTCTCAACTCTACTGGAGCTTTCTCGGGAATCCTGGAAACCAAAGAGAAATATGTGGGGATCTCAACAAGTCAAAATTTATTACAGACAGAATTTATACATTGTTAATTTTTATATTATAGTCAAAGCTAAAGTTATTTTAAAATAAAAAAATTAACTTAGAAAAACAAACTTTACTGTTATACTTAACTCTATTGTTAAACATGTATCCCTTATAATACCCAATTTAATAATCAGTGGTAGCTATTTGACTTTGAATTCACACAAGTTTAATAAATGTTGTGACGATAGGACTATGGCTGCGAACCATGAGAGTGAGAGTGGTGGTGCGAGCACACCAGCAGCTCAATGGGAGAAAGATGAGGCTTTTTGCTCCCACAAAAGATTTAAAAGGCTTGGAAACCCCTTTAGAGTTTCTATGAGTTGAAACAGATTCCACAGAACAACAACAAAAACATAAGGTGACTCTTTTATGATGTAGAAATGAAGTCCAATAAAGGCAGGGGGATGGAATTATATAAGGAAGAATAAAGTACCTTGCTCACAAAGTTTATATCTTTGAAAGGTTTCCGCACACCACTACCCAGAATGACAACTTTACAGTGACAACACCACTGTGGTCTGAGTGCCGAACCATCTGCAATACCATGATTAGAATCTTTATATCCAGCAAGACCTAAAAGTAACAGACTTTTGTTAATAGTTAAAACTAAGTATTGAAACAAGTAGCTATACTGTGTAAGATTATGCTTTATCAACTTACTACAATATGGTTCATTGTAAGTTAATTTGTATTATCCTTTATTTAATACAAGTTTTTATTTCCTAAGCTATGACTACAAAGCATCTATTATGTACGTGAGTAGGGTACAAATAAAGAAAACATTTTATTTTTGAATACCTACACCACCAGCGCTAGCAAGTAAAATGTACCTAACAAAACCAAATTACCAAGTATTCAGAAGTCCTAGTATGGCGTTGTAGGGTAACTGGACTACAAAAGGTCAGTTTGAACCACAAGGTTGGAGGTTTAAACCCATCAGCCATTCACTGGAAACCCTGTACCGGGTCACTATGAGTTGGAACCAACTTGACAGCACTTGACAACAACAACATTTGTATTCAGTCTAAGTGCAAGATGAGTAGTGGGGAAAAGGCATTATTTCTGCTTACAGGTAAAGACGATGTAAGAGTGTTTTATGAAGGATGAAGAGGCAAGTGTAAAGGAGTCTTAAAAAAGCGTTAACTGGGATAGTCAAAGAAAAATTTACATCCAAAGACAAGACGTAAGTGTAAGCAAAGAGAGATTATATTGTGGGTTATGCTCGGAGAACAGAGCACGATTCACGAGTGCTATGTGACTGACATAGATTGTGTGAAGGCAGAAAAGGAAAAGAGAAGCAGGAAGAAAGTACAAACAATAGAAGGAGAAGCTAAGGTTCAGAGATAAGAACTGGTAAGCAGCTAGATTCTACTAGAAAAATAAGGATGCAAACAAGATGGCAAGGGAACGAACTGGTAAGTGAGAAGATGGTGAAGTTACAAAGGCATAAAACCACTAAAACCACTCTCCACAGATTTCCACGGAGATAGCAAGGAAAGCTGTGCCATGGTTAGTCTGAGGAAGTTTTTGCATATCTCAGGGATGGAGGGGAGAGCCATGAGTACATTTGGTGAGGGATAGAAGGGTTCTGTGGAGACTGTGCCGATGCAAAAGAGTACTAAGTGATAATAGAGGATGCTCTGGGAGACAAGGAAAAAAGAACACAAGCTGACAGCCATGCCTGAACAACATGAAGCAAGCAGAAAATGTAATAGGTGGTTTGGGGGACTGCGGAAGAACAAAAGATGCTTATGGGTAAGAACGTCATGGGCTTCTTTTAAGTGTTGTGCAAATGGGTTGGCAAGCAATACTAAAACTGACTGACAGCATGACAATGTATATGCCCGAAAGCACTAACCACAGCACGGAAAACAGAACACTCATATAAGAGTTCATTTACCAAGAATCATGTACCAACATTTATGTTTTTTTGCTAAAAATTAAATTGAGACAAAAACAAAAGCAAGCTAAAGTTTTCATTAAATAATACATTTAACAAAAAGTAAACTAGCTTACCATTGCTTGATGGAGGAAATGGCTGCTTTAGCTGATAGGAGCTTGCTAATCTGGGAGGGTTTGCAGATGCTGGTGGAGGACCACGAAGAAACAATTGCTGTCGATATTCCAAACCTGGATTTACTCTGTGGCTATTGACCAAACCCATGGATGGACCATCTGGAGCATTACTAACCTCATAGCTGTTAGGAATTCGGACATGAAGAAGATCGGAAAATGCAGCCACAACACTGCTAATATTCTAAAAAGAAAGCAAGATTTATATAACTCACCCAGATAGCAACGGTGAGTAACTTAAGAGAAATAAATATTTAGGACAAATGCCATCTGCACAATTCATGTACTGCAAGAAAACCCAGTAATTATTATTTACACTTAAATGGTCTCTGGAAAAATATTTGTTTTAATGGGCCAATATTCATCTAAAAGGAAGCACGATGACTCCATACAATAAACACAAGAATGTAAACCACAAGGTCTGTGGTTTGAGGCTGCCAACCACTCCACAGGAGAAAGATGAGGCTTTCTGCTCCTGTAAAACTTTTAAAAAGCTTCAGAAACCCTGTACTGGGCTGCTATGAGTTGGAACTGATTCGAAGGCACTTAACAACAACATTCATCTAAAGCTTTCATGAAAAAGAGGATTCCAATAAACACTAAATATTTAAAAAAGCATTAAAACAGAATATTTAGGCATTCTATTTCTGACATATGGTGCTGTAGGATAAGCACTGGACTACTAACTGCAAGGGACAGTTCAAAACCACCATCACTCTTTGGGAACCCTAAACAGGGACGCTCTGAGTTGGAACAGACTCAAAGGCACTAACAACAACAATATAAACGACATAAATGCAAGGAATGTACTAAGCCTTGCCAGCTTTTATAGTTGCTCAAAAAACTTGTTTCAAGTGGTTTCTGTCCAACTCTAGGCGTAAGTCTGAAACAGTCCACAAATGTTCAAGTGCTGTGGTATTGCTCAGTTGCTGCATTATGTAGATGCCTAGAATGTCACTTTACTGGGCTATTAGTTTGGCTCTCCAACAAAATGTCTTTACAGAACTAAGAGTTTAAAAACAAAAACAAAATACCCAGTTGCAGCTGCTACCTTAAGAACAGCTCTCACGCTCCTGGTAAAACTTTTACTGTTGGTAAAGTTCTTTTAATTTTCTACGATATTGAAAGTTACAAAAAGTCTTCTAAAATATCCTTCATTTTATCAAAAAATGAGAACACTAATTCATTATAGTATTCAAAAGCAGCCGAGATGTCTACAGTGATCATTAATCCTACCTGTAAATCCTGATCTTTTATCCTCATGATCCTATTGTACAGGTTTCACTGAAAGCCACCTGATAAATCTTTTAAAATAGGGACATAGCTACATTGTTTAATTTACCTCAGCAGCTGTAGGGTGCAGGGTAATTGCTACAGATATAAGACTTGATCTGGGACCATTTGGGGATGTACCAAACGGTGATGCGAAAAATAAAGTGCCTGGCTCAGATTTGATGTCATTCCTCCTAGGTTCTGAGCCTTAGGGAGAAAAAGGAAGAAGAAAAGGAAAGACAAAGAAAGAATTATTAAAGGCTTTTCCAAATAAAAACACTTATATTAGTAAAGCAACCTATTTAAGGAAAATTAATAGTATTTTTCTTACTTTTCCCAGTATTGCTAGGAAGAATTGGAATGATGGGGGAGGGCACAGGTTCTGGTGGCTCCTCTTTGACTAATGACAAATCTGGGTATCTGCTCACTGTCATACCAACCACACTTTCAGGGGAAGATGAGGGAACAAAACTGTCAGGGGTGTCCCGATCACCACAGTGATCCTGTATCCTGCAAAAAGAATTAAGTACAAACACATCAATGCGTGCAAATCCACCATCAGGGACTTCTTGAATCTATCCGACAGTACATACAGGTATTGTTAACATTACTTTGGGCAATGGCAGTTGTAATAAGTAGTATATGAGTCTGCTCAGGGTCAAATAAACATTCTTTAGGAAACTATAAAAGAATACGTCTACCAACAATGTAACCTAAATCGTATCGTATGTTTCCTCCTGACCAAAACTTCAGCATCAAAGTTTAATGATCTGCCTGAGCAAGATGTTCAGATGATCAGATTAAAGCATAACAAAGAAAGCATACCTTTGCAAAATAAAATCTCAGATTTCTAGGACTATGGGAATACTCCATGAGTTTGAAAAAGGATACAACGGTCCAAGCACACATCCAACAGTTGTGTATGCAAAGAACTTATTATACTAGTAGGTAGCAGTAACTAAAGGCTGCTTATATTGGTAAGAGTGGAGGAAACTTGGTCATTACGGCTTTATTGGGCCTTGATTTTTCTTAATTGAGATGGGGGTTGGGGGTGGGAAAGAGATTGGGTCCTTTCTGTTTAGTCCAGGAGAGTAGGGTTTACCAAGGCAATTGTGATTTGTGGGTACGAGCAGTCTCAGGCTAAAAGTTGTAGAACATCCCCATGCCTCCACCTGAGTGCATGCTGTCAAGAAGAGTGTGAGAAGGGAATATAAGCAAGTTCTACAGTCAGAAACCCTGGGAAATTCAGGGACAGAGCAGATACCTGTCCTAGATCAGCAAACATTCAGACCTAAGAGGATGCCTCCACTAGCTGCTGAAAGGAAACACTGATTTCTGTTTATAAATTTGCAAATTTCTAGCAGTGAGGTTTAGGGTAAAGAAAGGAAACCACAAGTCTTCAGCAGCACAAGTGATTTCTATTTGATTGATGGTAATTGATAAGGTAGTTATTCGACTCTGCATCTTTCAACAAAAAGAAGATGTCTGATTTTTCAGGGAAGAGATAATAATCTGGTGGATTTAAGTAAACTGGGTAAAAATTATTTACCAATAGATCATGATTCTCCCAGACCAGAGTCTTGGGGTTAAAGGTTACAAAGATTGGATAAGATACTCCTTAAATTCTTTTCTACAACAGCATTCTATTCTCTAACTTTTGCTTCTTTAGATT